>NC_064811.1:95858099-96084463 GCF_023721935.1 Panthera uncia | reverse complement strand
TTCCTTCTTTCCTTCCTTCCTTCCTTCTTTCCTTCCTTCCTTCCTTCCTTTCTTTTTCTTTCTTTTTTTAGAACAGGAAAAACTTAAGTAAGGGAAGGGAAATATTTTATCCTTTCTAGACTTAGAAACCATAATGAACTGTCTCAAAAAAAATAATAGCTTTCTATTTCCATAATTTCTCCCTTTCCTTATCTTTCATCCTATTACCATTTAGATTACCATCTAGTTTGCTGTTGTCAATACATATCTAGATATTTGCCTTAGTCTCCTGTTTTAAAAGTTCATCAGTTTCTTTTCCTTTTTAATTATTTTAACATACCAGATTAATCTTTCCCAAATATGCATGTTATTCATCTATGCAGTATTCAATGTATTTAACATTACTATTTGCCAGGAATTATGCTGAGTTTTAGAGACATGAAGTAATAATAAAACATATTCCCTGCAAAGAGGTCAATCAGTGTCTCCAATGAGAACCATGGGAATGATTTGAAAATTACAAAGTAATGAGTGTGAGAGATAGCTACAAGGAATGATAGTACCTCACAGTTCTATTCATATTAATTATACCCCTTGGTTAAACTCCTGATATTACCTAATTTACAGGAAAAAAAAAGATAGTTTACTCTTTTTCCACAAGATAAATTTCCTAAAACCTCATCATAAGTCCAATATAATAAAACATACTTGTGCTATCCAGTGATTTCATTATCCTCAACTTATTTGTCACTGGAGATAGACAAGTTTTACTTCTCCAGGCTTATGCTATTTGTTTTGTTTTTTTTGGATTTGTTCTTCTGGTTCAGTAAATTCTCCTATAATCATTTTTTGCTCAAGCTAATCATGATCTTTATGTTATGATTACCTTCAAAGGAGTTTTCATTACTTTGCTTTATAGTAGTTGCAATTTCCTCCCATTTAAATAAAATTAAGTCTTTGTTTTGTTTTGTTGTTTTTTTAGAACAGTTTTAGGTTCACAACGAAATTAAGGAAAAGGTATAGAGATTTCTCATAAACTCCATACCACTACACATGCATAGCCTTCCCTATTACCTACATCTCCAACAAGCATGGTACATTTGGTACAATTGATGAATCTACATTGACACATCATAATCACCCAATGTCTATAGTTTACCTTAGAGTTCATTCTTGGTGTACATTCTATGAATTTAGCCAAACGTATGACATTTATTCATCATTATGGCATCATGCAAAATATTTTCATTGCCCTAAAACCCCTCCTTGATCCACTGATTTATTTTCCCACTCAAAAACTAAGGATGTTTATTAAAATATGCTTAATTATATTAAATATAGTAAAGACATAAATCAGTTTTTCATGGAACAAAATCAATTATTCATTTATAATAAGAAAATATATGTTCTATTAAAAACACTAAATATTAGGGGTGCCTGGGTGGCTCAGTCAGTGAAGCGTCTGACGTTGCTTCAGGTCATGATCTCACACTTTGTGAGTTCGAGGCCCGCGTCAGGCTCTGCGCTGACAGCTCAGAACCTGGAGCCTGCTTTGGATTCTGTGTCTCCCTCTCTGTCTGCCCCTCCCCCACTCACGCTCTGTCTCTCAAAAATAAATAAGTGTTAAAAAAATGAAAAAAACCCTAAATATTATTTTCCCCAAGTGCATATTAGCATCGTTAAACCAACCAGTTTGTTTTCTGCAAGGATACATCCATGTGGAACATGTGTGAGTGCATGTGAGTGTGTGCATGTGTGTGTGTGTGTGCATGCACATGCATAATCACAAAAAATCTTTTAACTATTCAAATACACACACACACACACACACACACACACACACACACATATATATATATTGGAAAATTCTCTTGTGAAATTATCCTCTTGTGAAATTACAAAATACCTTGACTAAATATTTTTAGGTTTCAGTAAATTAACTTTTTTTTTTCAGAAAGAGACATTAAAATTAAAATCAATAAATAATAAAATGGGGAGGAGAGGGCAAGAACTAATACTAAAACAAAACTCCTATCTGGAAAAAAGCAATTTAGCTTTGTGTACAGCTGCACCCCAGAGAGTCAGGCATATGAGCAATTAAAATTAAAGATGCTGATTTTAATATACCTTAGTAACTGTGATTGATCTTATAGAGCTTCTGTTTACTATACATCAGGAAACAATTTAGGAAGCAGTTTAAAACAAAGTTCATAATCCTTGTTTAATGGATTTTGGTACCTCAGGCAACACAATACTGTGAAAATGATTAAAATGTGCCCTGTCTCTGTATAATCAATAAAACCTCTCTAAAATTAGTAAGGTTCCAAAGACTCCTCAGCAGACTTGGCAGTGTCACGTCTGTAGAATTCCAAGTTCCATCTAATGCTACTTTCATACACAAAGTTCATTAGACATCTCATCCGATCTTAGCACTAATGACAGCTAAATAGTCAAATTAAAGGGTCACTTTGTAACATTTTGTGGTTATATTGAAGCAAATATCAAAACCTCAACAGAAATACACCAAAATTGGGTATTAAAAATATTGGAACACATAAATATGTATAAATTTAAGATAATAATTACAACATTCTATAGTGATAGATTTTATTTTTTTTCAGTATATGAAGTTTATTGTCAAAATGGTTTCCATACAACACCCAGTGCTCATCCCAAAAGGTGCCCTCCTCAATACCCATCACCCACCTTCCCCACCCTCCCACCCCCATCAACCCTCAGTTTGTTCTCAGTTTTTAACAGTCTCTTATGCTTTGGCTCTCTTCCACTCTAACCTCTTTTTTTTTTCCCCTTCCCCTCCCCCATGGGTTTCTGTTAAGTTTCTCAGGATCCACATAAGAGTGAAACCATATGGTACCTGTCTTTCTCTGTATGGCTTATTTCACTTAGCATAACACTCTCCAGTTCCATCCACGTTGCTATAAAAGGCCATATTTCATTCTTTCTCATTGCCACGTAGTACTCCATTGTGTATATAAACCACAATTTCTTTATATAGTGATAGATTTTAAAGAAGGAGTTGAACCAATTGCTAAAATTGAAAAAAAAATATTTTTTGTATTTTTTAAGGCTTTAAATCTTGATAATGAAATATGATATCTAGACTCTTGAAATGAAAGAACGGACAAAATTCTGACTTTGGAAATAAAATTTAATTCCTAGTAGATTTTCAGAAATCTATCATATATATTTACTAATAATATCATGAAAATTTCTTAATTAAAGCTTTTAAATTTTTAATCTTTTTTCACCAGTGTAAAAAATGGGGTACCATTATTTATATCACAGTTTGAATACATGGATGTATGTAGATTTTTTTATTGCATGGAAACTTTATCACTGTGTTCTCACTATTTTATGATTTATACAGCAAAAGAACATGGAGTTCAACTTTCATACACATCTTATTTTTATAAAAGGACTACACTTTGGTAAATTTCCATTTTTTTTAATCTAAGGAGAAAGGAAAACTACATATATCTTTTAGAAATATGGTGACTTAAACACTCCTTGTATCTCGTGAAAATAAATACCTAAATTAACTTATCACCTTGGTAGATATTTAGGACTCATCACGTAATCAACTATTTCTCTTGACTATAATCATAATTACTAAGATTAACTTAATATTTATATTAGCTTGGGCTTCTACAACAAATTACCATAGACTGGATAGTTGGAACAACAATTTATCTCTCACAGTTCTGGAGACTAGAAGTCCCGCATTGGGGTGCCAGCTTGGTCAGGTACTTCTGACAGTACTCTTTCTGGGTATGTCCTCACTTAGCCTTTCAAAAAGAGGGAGAGGTCTCATGTCTCTTTCTCTTTTTATAAAGGCACTACTCATGGGGTTCCACATTCATGATCTAATCTAATCCTAATCACCTCACAAAAGTTCCACATCCAAGTACTATCACAATGGGGATTAGACTTTCAATATATGAATGGGGAGACACAAATATCCAGTCCCAACTAGTGTTAAGTGGCTATTACATTTTATGTTGTATATGCATATGTATGGGTGTAGATGTCTACTTATTAGACTCTGATGTAATTTTAACTTTTCCGAATCTAATTGCCTACTATATGAATGAAAATATGACCACCTGTTTTGTATCTACTTGAGGTCCATCATAGAATTTGTTTATAATTCTTAAACAGAGATGAAGATAAACATGTCTCATTGAGTTACTATTATTCTACTGAATGTTTTAGCATCGCTCTATATATGATAAATTAAAATGATTTACTGAATACACACTATTCTAAGAACTTCATATGGATTACAAAATTTAACATTCCTAACAGTCCTGTTAGGTTTATTATCCTTATTTTACTGATGAAGAAGCTGAGGAACAGAGGATTACAAGTAATTTGCCCAAGGAAGTACAGCTAATAAGTAGTCAAATCCAAGCTGCAAAACTGACCCCAGTGTTTGTGACTTATCTCATGAGGTTCTGCCCTGGGATATCCTAAATCACCTCATGGTATCCTGAAAATCATAAAAGCCATGAATCCATAAACTGGGAAGTCTTGAATTTTTTATTGCCAGTAAGGTGAATTGAACAGAGTAGGGTGAAACACTAAAAGATTAGCTGGCATACCCCTATGGCCTGTGTCGCTGCACATATAAAACCACTTCTGGGACTGTGCTCTTTATACTTTTTTTCTTCTCCCTCAAAATCCTTCAAGAGCTGTGGCAAGCCTCTCAGTTTAGATGTAATTACAATGTAATAAAATAATTAAACCTTTATATTTTTTCAATTCCTAGCTTAGGATGAGACCCACTACTCAAACTAAATTGAGGATGATGTAGAAGTTTTAATCTAACATTTTGCTAATTAAGTGTAGATGTGACTTATGGCACCTGGGTGGCTCAGTAGGTTGAGCATCCTACTCTTGATTTCGGCTCAGGTCATGATCCCAGCGTCATGGGATCGAGCCCTACATCATGCTCCATGGTGGGCATGGTGGGCGTGTTCTCTCTCTCTTAAAAAAGAGTGTAGATGTGATCTTTTAAATATAAAATCAGAAGTTGCATTTCAAGTCAAGTAAAGTTATCGATCTGACTTTATGCATAAAACACATAAGTAACAACCTATGCTCATTAGGACACTAGTCTATTTTTCTTTTCCTTTTAAAAATATGTTTATTTTGAGAGAGAGCATGCATGTGCATATAAGCAGGAGAGGGGCAGAAAAAGAAGGATGTTCTGCACTGTTAGCACAGAGCCCAACTGGGGCTTGATCTCACAAACCTTGAGATCATGACCTGAACTAAAATCAAGAGTTAGCCAACTGAGACACGCAGGTACCCTTATTTTTATTTTCAATTTGTTCTTTTATGTTTAAAAAGACCAAGAAAACCAGTAATGTATTTAAAATTTAAAACAAAAAAGTAAATTTAAATTATGATAAATAGTAGGATTCATGCTCTCATTTCTCACTGTTTCTCCCAGTGTGCCTATTCATCTTGAAGAAACTATGGAATTAAAAATTACATATTTCAGAGTTGATATTGGCAAACTTTTCTATCTGTGAGATGCACTTACCTGAGATTTTGATGATAGACTCGCCTTATGCTTAGCTGTTTGCTGCCAACAAGCACAGTTGTGGAGATGTTGTGATGATGTAGGATCTTACTGAGTAACTTTACAGAGGCTGGATCCTAGCAGGAGGGGGAGGCCCCAAGAGGCACTTGGTCTGAAAGATTCTATAGTCCACTCCTCATGGCAGAGTCAGAAAAAGCAGCTCTACTGGTAAGACACTGTCCTGGCATTCTAGGAGTCATTCTTAGAGACTCCCACCTAGAGCCAATTCTTCTATTCAACAATTAATTATCAATATTAAATCAATTTCTGTTTAAAATACCAAGACACTATCTCGTAATTAAGTTCTAAAGTCATGAAATGATAAAAGTCCAATGTTCATGCTAGCATAGAAAAAAAATAATTTTCAAAGAAATACAAAAAACATAAAATAGATTACATAGTATTCATTTTGTTCTCTACCTCCTATCTCCACGCCACGAAGTAGATAATTTACAGAAGAGTTTATCAATAATTGGATTAAATTTTTATAATACATTAGAAGTGTTTTTTTTTTTTTAATTTTCAATGTATTTTTTTTTGAGAGAGAGAGAGAGACAGAGTATGAGGGGCAGAGAGAGAAGGAGAAAGAATTCAAAGCAGGCTCCAGGCTTTGAGCTGTCAGCACAGCGTCCGATGTGGGACTCGAACTCATGAACAGTGAGATCATGACCTGAGCTGACGTTGGACACTCAAACAACTGAGCCACCCAGGCACCCTAGAAGTGGTATTTTTAAAATAAAATTCTATTCAAAGTTAATTATTGACACCACTTTAGTAATCTGAGTAAATATCTTCTTACATTTAAAGAAGAAACTTGCTTTACTAACTAGCACAACTCCCTCTAATAAGTGTATAATCTCCAACATGAATTTCCTTTCAAGTCTCATTCAATCAGGTGGATGAATATTCACATGATATTAATACTTGTCAAATGACAGATTAATTCGAGTCACAATAAAAACATGTATGTGTCTCAGGAAACCACTAAGAATAAACAAGATATTGTTAGTAGTTAGCATACTCAGTGTAATATATTTTCACTAGCATTTAACATTTATGCCTGCTATTGTATAACTTACTCAAATTCCAAATGACTTGATGTTGGAATACCACTAAAAAATATAGATCAGTATGTGTTGAAATCTATCCTGTGAAGTATACTTAGAGAGTTTATTATGAATCATATGGTGTTACTGATATGCTATCCAATCATGAATAGCTCATGTGTTGGGATTTACCATTGGTGAACACTAAGAATACAGATTCTTTCCCTGGCATTTTGTGAGGACTTCTATTTAAAAAAATAGTGTTGTAGAATATATGTATGCATACAAATAAAAATGTGAATATGGCTTAATTATAGTCAATAAGAAATTCCTTTTTGCAATGAGATAGAATCATTAATTTCCCTTCCTCCCATTCTTTCACCCGGACCTATTTGTTCCTCACCAGCCTATAATGGTATCAAATCAGGTGTGTGCTATCATGAGTTCCTATAAATAGTTTGATTTTTCACTTCACTGAAGACAATAGCACTACTAAACATTGATCTGGCTTGCCTGAAGAAAAAGTAAGTCACTCTGGTACAATGTCCATTTATAAAACTGTATAACATTTTAACTCCTTAATTTATACCCTAATAGTAAAAAATGTTTTAGTAACTTGAGCAAAAACTGATTTATCATTCTTTTCATCCTTTGAAAATGCACTGTTTGATTTACCCTTGCTCAAGAGATATGTAAGAAATAATTATAAAGGTGCCATTGTCTTCAAGTGAATGCATGACCTTTAATATTACTACTGGCATGAATCTATTGTGGGACATCTCCAATGTTAACATTATTTTGTCTTAATAGGGTCCCATTCTTATAACCTCATTTAACATTAGTTGCCTCCATCTACAAACACAGCAACATTGGGGACTAAGGCTTCAAATATGAATTTTAGGGAGAGACAATTCAATCCATAGCAATACAATTGCTTCTTATTCCATTATATAATTTTGAAATGTAAAGCCAAAAACCTAAGATGATGTTTGATAACTTCATACCATTATTCTCCAAATTCCCTCTCTAACCTGCTCATTTGATGCATTTTTTCCCTTTCTACGTTTGTGGCCCTGGATATCTGTATGAGTTCCCCAAACATCTGGGACTATTTTCCCTGTCTCAGGATGGAGATTTAATTTTTTTTAGTCAATAAAATGGTAGATGAGAATTTTAAATGTATTCATTAAATCTACCTGGGTACTAAAACCACAGACTAATTTGTTCTAAGTTTCACACAGTCTGAACCTAACTTGAAGCCAGAGGAAAAGTGCCATTAGTAATTTAGTCCAGCACATTGGTTCTCAAAGGAAATAACTAGGTAAAGCAAGATATACAATGATTCTGAGAAAGGCAAATGGAAGGTATCTGGCATGTCACTGTGTACTCATAACAGCAGATGATATGGGGTTGTAAGTTAGGGTGAAATTTATGAAGGGTGAATCATCTGAATAATCAATCTTAGTTTTAATTTCACTTTGCTTCTACCACTGAAACATCACACAAAGCTAGCAAGAGATATCGTAACATGAAATTTATTACATAATCAATTGAAGATTTGTCTTAAATTGTAAAACATCAGTGTTGAACTTTAAAATAAATCATTCTAATCCAATTTTCTCTAATCAGTCATGAAGAAAAAAAGTAAAACAAACTTTCTAACAAAAAAAAATATATGATAGTAAAAGAGAATAAAATCCAGGTAGATTGGAAAGGAAGAAATAAAATTGCCTTTGTTGTCAGGTGACATGATTTTCTAAGCATAAAATTTCAAAGAATCAACAACAGCAACCAAGAAGACCTCCAGGAACTGATTATAGAAAGACCAGAGTATACCAGATTATACAATAATCAATTGCTTTCCTGTATACTAGCAATGAACACTTGAAATTTAAAATTGAAAATATAATACCATTTATAATAGTGTCCCCTAATACGTATAAAGCCTATATGCAGAAAACTGTAAAACTCAGATGAAACAAACCAAGTAAGATCTAAATAAATTAAAAAAAAAATTTCTTGAAGCAGAAGATAAAATATAGCAAAGATGTTAATTATCCTCAAATTGAAGTGGCAGTAATAGAACTTCTTAAAAAATAACTAATGACATAATTTTCTTTATTAGAAAATGAGACTTTATTTGTTTAAAAGTTTATTTATCTATTTATTTTGAAAGAGACAGAGACAGCATGAGCAGGGGAGAGGCAGAGAGAGAGAATCCCAACCAGACTTTACCTGCCAGCACATAGATCAACATCAGGCTTGAACTCATGAAACCGTATTATAATGACCTGAGCCAAAACCAAGAGTCAGATGCTTAACCAACTGAGCCACACAGACACTCCAGACTTTTTAAATCAGAGTGCCTCTATTAAACACTTTTTTTGCATTATATTTAGAAATATGGTCTATATTGTCTCTGCATGACAGGCAATAACTGTGTGTGTGTGTGAGTATGTGTGTACGTGTGTGCATGTGTAGATTTCTAACAAAATCTTAGAAAAAAATGTATCTCTTAAACTACAGACGACTTTCATTGTCTAAGAAAAACCTGTTAACACTAATTTTCTTCTCCTTGTTTTTAAAACCATCCATCAGTCCTTACATGCAATCTTACATTCTGCAGGGTTATTTATTGCTGTTCCAACTCTTCTCCTTATGAAGATAAATGAAATGACTTTTACCCACACCATTGTCCTTGGGGCCCTCATGTGCAGTGTCTATTGCAGCTATGACTTTTTTATTTTTTTAATTTATTTTTTTCTAATTTTTTAAATATTTATTTATTTTGGGAGGGTGGGGGGAGGGGCAGAAGAGAGGAGAAAGAGAATCCCAAGCAGGCTCTGTGCTATAGGCACAGAGACCAATGTGAGACTCAAACTCATGAACCATGAGATCATGACTTGAGCCAAAAGCAAGAGTCAGATGCTTAACCAACGAAGACACCCAGACACCCCAGCTGTGACTCCATTAGTTAATGAAGAGCCCTAAGAAAGGAAAACAGTGCAGCAAGCCCATAGGGTGGTCTTAAGACAAAGAATAGGACAGGGATAACTTAGAGAACATATTTCAGTCCAACTTCTAGGTTCAACCTCAGTGTCAGACTCTTTTGACAATGAATATATTGATATTTTCTTCTTGGCTACACGAGTGTGGTCTGTCATCACTGGAATCCAGTGATTTCAGAAGTGGATGCTGCAAAGTAGAAACTGAAAACGTTCTGTCTCTGGAGCAAATTTCAGTTGAAAGTAAAGATCAAGTAGTTTCAAACTAAAAAGGAATTTGCTTATAAATATCTAAGAAGACAAATGGAGATGTTGACTAGGCATATGTAGAGGACTGTAGAAATAAATCACATTATTGCAAACTATATGCTTTGTAGAGTCTCTTTCAATCTTCAATAATAATCTGAGTTATAAATTCAAATAATTGTGGATGATTTTGAGATGGATATTTCAAACATAGAAGATGGCATTCCTGTCTAACTTATTTGTCAGAAAGGCTATGTGCATTATTATATCCATATTACTCACCTTAGCAGTTGGGTGAATTTGGATAGGTCCTATAGCTGCTAGTGCTTGAACTTCATAATCTATAGATTGGGTATAACGATATTACCCTCAAATTAGATGAACAGCATTGAATGAGATAAATCCATTGTAAGTAAGGAATTTAGAAAGTACCTGTCATATAATTGCTCAATAGATTTTTATTATTTTTATTATAAGTCAAAATATGTTTCCATGGTAACTATAGTGGCATAGTTTGCATGAAATAATTTGTTTTCAGATTGATGATGGGCAAAAGATAATATGACTCTTCGTGTTGATTTTGAGCAGTTATTTTCATATCAGATTTTAGTTCTAAGCTGCCAAAGTTTATGAATATTATATGATGACAAATATATAAAGTCAAATGTAGGAAATGTGATTTTTAAATTGAATGTATGTATGTATATGTAGTCTAATGTATAGAATCATACAAAGCTTCAGGACTTTAGGAGATGGGAACAATAAAAACAAGGAAGGATTGAAGAATCTTATTCTTTCACTACTTTTCTCCCTAGTGTGGTTACTACAAAAGAAGTCACATAAAATTCTATGAGGAATTGTGGCCAAAATTTAGCAGATTAACATATAGGGTGATAGATTAAGGCACCATGAATAGACATTTTAATAGAAGAAACAGAAAAAAAGGAATTCTATGCTACTATAGAGCAAGCTGAATAAAACTGACCCTCAAGCAAAGCTATAGCAATCGAGTTTGCAGAAGATTCATTGAAAGCCCTGTAAAAGAGCACCTGGGCTATATTCTGATATTTTCTCAAGTTTTGCTTCCAGGCAAGTACCATATAGATTGTGTATCAGATAAGGTTTTGTCTGTAACATGTCCTGATGTCAATGCCCAGATAATTTATATAATTTATAATTTATTGCATCATTCCATAGATAGAATTCTTCATGTAACTGAGAATAATTTTAAACTTCTACATTTCTGAATCAACAAAAATGGCATGAGAATCCACTGGTGCTAGCAGATCAGTTTTTGTGGTTGCTTGGTTTGGTTTAGTGCCTTTGATCATCTGACCAAGGAGTTATAATTCTAAGTATTTAATAGCATTGCATTCCGTGCATAATTGAAAAATAAACTCAATTATCAACATCAGTTGCAAAAGAAATGCATATTTATTGCCTGGAAAGTGACAGAACCAAATGGAATTGATTCTGGCATATTATATGATAGCCCTCATCCATTTATTTAGGACCTGATGGAGAGATCAATGTACTACTCGCCTGGGGAAATGCAAGGCTGTCTCTCCATTTAGATAATAGGGACTCCACATTGCAGAGGTTATTAAAGAATAATCAACAACTTTTCAGAAACTTTATTTTATAACATAGTGTGCAAAGAAAGTTTTTCCCTCAAAGAATTTTTGCTGATCAAACCTTGTTTTTTAGTTTGTTGTTCCAATTCTTCAAATTCTATTGTAAACAGTTCTAGGCTTGTATCCTTTGAGACTCCCAGCTGAGTCCAATAATGGGCATGTGCTGACTGGTTTAAGATCTAGCACTAGTATAATGTGACACTTCTTAAAATATCAATAAATATTTATGACATGTTATTTCAATATAGTTAGAAAAGTGTGCTATGACCTTTTTTTTGAGAAGCAGTTTATTGGTTGTTTTAAACAACTTTTATAGATCTTGAGATTGTTTCAAATGTACATTTGTTGATTAAAAAAATTTCTTTCATAACTAAAACTATTTAAATTCCAAAGTAAGTTTTTGACTATTAAAAAATGTATTAGCTAAACTAATTAACTAAAACTAATTAGCTAACTAATTTATAAACTAAATTTTATGTTTACCATTGTTAAAACCTGAAACAAATAGTTCTTCATCAATTAAAAAACTTCACATAAAACAAGAAAATATTTTGTTCCAAGTAAAAAAGTAATTAAAAGCTTAAAGTGAGCAAAAGCAGTGCTAACTTCATAACATGATATGTATGATGTGAAAGCATAATGGTTTTTATCTTCCCCTCTGATCTGAGTAGATGTTAATAACGTGACTCTTCTGAATGAGGGAGAGGGGTACCTGGGTGGCTCAGTCGGTTGGGCATCTGGCTTTGGCTCAGGTCAGGATCTCACGTTCCATGGGTTGAAGCCGCGAATCGGGCTCTGTGCTGACCGCTCAGAGCCTGGAGCCTGCTTCAGATTCTGAGTCTCCCTCTTTCTCTCTGCCCCTCCCCCATTCATGCTCTGTCTCTCTCTCTCTCAAAAATGAATAAACATTAAAAAAAAAAAAAAGGAAGGAGACAATAACTTTCTTTTAAGTTTACTTATTAATTTTGAAGAGGGAGGGACAGAGAGAGAAGAAGAGAATCCCAAGCAGGCTCCATGCTGTCAGTGGGGAGCCCAATGTGGGGCTCAATCCCAGGAACCATGAGATCTTGATGTGAGCTGAAAGCAGGAGTAGGATGCTTAACCAACTGAGCCACCCAAGTGCCCCAGAAGACATTAACTCTTGAAGTTCCTTCCCCATTTATGTGTTATCAGTGACAAAAGACAGCATTGTGGTAAATGGGCAAAATCAATTACTAGAAGACATATTAGTTAATTTTAATATGTATTATGAAAAAGTGAGTGGAAGTTTGTGTGGTAATAAATGGTAATCTAAAGAAAAAGTAAAAACCTGTCCACTATATAGAGATTTATCAAAAGTAAATCATCTGTTTAACTTAATATTTATTCTATCTTCATTGTCATTAACAACACTATAACCCCTGGAATTAAGAAACTCAGAGCATAAATATTCAGAAAGCATGTTTTCTTTTGGTGGAAGGCAGGGAGGAGTAATTAAATAGGTGACTAGCTAAATCTTCTCTCCTTTTCTCCCCCTAATTTTCTTCTCTCTCCCACCTTCTCCCTTTCCCTTTTTCCTTCCAGTCTATTTTTTCTTTCATTATATATCAGTGCTTCTCACAAAGTATATTTTTAATTGTGCATCTGACCAACAACAAAAAGTTCCGATACAGCTATTTGGAATGGCAATCAAATAGAGGTAACAAAAGCCCTCCTTTTTATATTTTATTTTTAATGATTCCAAGGGATTAAGTTTGAGGCAAGTTACCTATAAGGTAGAATATATATTTTTAGCAAGTTTGCTCATTTCTGCCACGTTTCTGGATCTCTCTCCACAGATTCTAGTTTTATTATTGGGCACCCTATTGATCTCAGCAAAAAGTTACAAA
The DNA here is from genome assembly GCF_023721935.1 of Panthera uncia. Classification (NCBI taxonomy): domain Eukaryota; kingdom Metazoa; phylum Chordata; class Mammalia; order Carnivora; family Felidae; genus Panthera; species Panthera uncia. The sequence continues at coordinate 96,071,077 of NC_064811.1, read as the reverse complement.
GATCACAAGATCATTATATAGAGTTTCATTCAAAACATCTAAGACTGTCAAGGACAGATCATGCAGCACACAGGTTTCAACACTTAACTTGCCACTCCAAATCTAGAAAGATTGATAGTGAATTAAATTTGTTATCTTAGGGGAGTAAATAGCATGAGATGTGTTGTGCTGTCTACCCTGTTCATAGTGATAGATGGAAGGAAGTTAAAAGACATTTTATGAAGATTTACCTAAAAACTGAAGATACAAGGCAATCAGCAAAAGGCCTCCTTTATATAAGCCAACACTTAAATCGGAAGGGAAGTGTGTTGAATTTTATCAGAGAATTGTAAATTGACTTTGGGGCAGTGTGGGGATAAGTTTAGGAATTCCCTGAGCCTGCACTGATGGGTTAACAAGGCACAAAGAATTACAAAGCCATAGGATGTTCACACCCAAATTTGAGTAAACAAGACTAGGTAAATAGGTATAAAGAGAGTGGGGCAAAGGCCCCTGTATAGAGAGGGTGAGGCAAAGGCCCCAATACAAAGGTATAGGAGGTAAATAAGATTAGGTATTCAGGGTGGATATGCTCCCCCCACCCAACTTAGTACTATAGCAGAAAGCTGCTTTCACAAGAAGGAAGAACCAAATTAGGTAAACAGGTAAATAGGGCTATAGGCCTCTGTGGGGTCAAGTTGCCTAGAGCAAAGCTAATTAGCAAAAGAAAAGTGCCCTGTTGACCCTGAGGTAGCATGCTCTGTCTGTCTTATGCCCTAGGCTAGCTAAGATAAGAAGACACAGCCCCTCAAGTCTGCCATTAACAACCATAAGCCTGGCACCAGGATTTTGTTTTATATTGACCCAAACCCTGAACACCATATATTTTCAAAACCCCCTTTCCCTCAAGCCCATGAGTTAATGTTCACAGATTTATTATCTCTTTGTGCACATCCATCACCATGTTTGTAAGCCTTCTGATCCTAATAAAAACGAAGCAAGGACCCTTAACTGGGGCTCTTGTCTTCTCCCAAACATTAACCATATCTCACATTTTAATCCCGCATCCTGCTTTCTTGATAGACAAGAAAGAACTCTAGACCCAGAATCTACAACAGGGCAGAATTTGTGTATATATATAAAATATAGATTTGAAAATATCATACAGATTTGAATATGTGTATTCAAATAGGTTAGTAACAGCAAAATAAAATGCTATAAATATTGTAATATTTATGTTAATAAAAAAGGTATGAAATACTATCTTCTGGGTTGCTGGATTCAGAAACTGGATTTATGAACTTAATATTATTGCTTTCATAAGTCTTGGATTATTTATATAGTAATTACTTATTTTGGTGTGTCAAAGCAAAATTGCACTAGACAAAGTTAAACCAGCAAGAACGTATCTCTTCAAAGCTATTGCAGTAGAGGAGAGATGAGAGAACTCAGTCTGAGCTCAATTTCACAGAGACAAAAGATGTAGGTTTTAAAGTGTTAAGATGAGGGGGAGATCTTAAAGCAACTTTTGTTTGCTAATTGGCTGTATCCAAAGAAAATAAACTTTCTGGTACCCTCATGAGAAGAGGTAGTTAGTTTCACAATTTGGAGCAAGGTGCTCAAAGAAGTTAGCTCCTACCTTCCCACAGAAACTAGGAGAGAGGGGGCTACTATTTTTCTTTGATGATTCCATTTGAAGGGAAAGGCTTCTGGGTCTTTGAGAAAGAGTCCTATTGACAAGATTATTAAACCAATTATAAACCTGTTAAAAGACCTACATCTGAAGGGAATAGGAAAATAATTTATAATTACAATTTTTCTAAAGTAAATTCTCTAAGATAAGGAAGGATAGGGCCATAGAGTCAGGAAGAAGTCTAACATTCAGTCAGGCTGAAGAGAACACTAGGGCAGTCTTAGTGATGTACTTAGGGGAAAAAGATCTGTTTAGGTAAATACAGTGATTGACTTAGCATGTTGACTATGTATAGATAACCCAATTTCTTTTTTTTTTTAATTCTTTTTAATGTTTGTTTTTGAGAGACAGAGTGTGAGTGGGGGAGGGGCAGAGAGAGGAAGAAAGACACAGAATCTGAAGAGGCTCCAGGCTCTGAGCGGTCAGCACAGAGCCCAACATGGGGTTCTAACTCACAAGCCATGAGATCATGACCTGAGCTGAAGTCAAAAGCTCAACCGACTGAGCCACCCAGGTGTCCCAGATAATGCAATTTCAATATAAATATTATAAACTAAAATTTCTAGTACATAATTTAATGTATAGGATAAAATGATACATGGGAAAATTCTTGGAACTTTTTCGTGATCTTAGAATTACAAAGTAACCCAAACAGCAAAAGTTACTATTATGTAATATCTAATCCTGATAACACCAAATAGAATTTTCAGCTCTCCAGTAGAAGGAATTATTCAAATATAATTTGTACTTATAGTATAAATGAGGAGAATCACAAAGATTATAAGAATGACTATAAGGCTATTCTTCTAAGCTATAATTTTGAGAAAAGATAACCCAAGTTTAAAATGTTATAATATAAAGGATGTCACATTATGTTACAACAAAATAAATCCTATTAAGTCTTCAGGTATAATCTTTTGAGAGCAAAAGTATCAAAGAAGGTATTTTTATTTTTAGGTGATAGAATTGGCAACAGTAACCAGTTTCTCTGAGCTAAAGTATTATCCTTTTCTTAAATTTTTGAGCTGAACATTCATAAATAACTTTTCTTAGATTGTCTTCTCTGTTACCTAGTTTGGAAGAATGATTCTGTTTAGGAAACTTCAAATTCTAGACACAATACCCACTTTCAAATTCTTGGTGATGTTAGGGGCTTGTATAATAGAAATATTGGCAATTCAAATTTAGGATTATCTTATGGAGGTCCTATAGCCATCCTCTCTTCAATTGCTAAAATGTAGGATTTAGTGAATTGGATAATTATGTAAAAGCCATTTCTGATCTAGTGGAGAGTTGAAGATAAAGCTTTCCAAAACTGGGCAGCTCAAGTTCAGTTTGATCAAACTGAAAAGAAAAAAAAAAAATGTTCTAGCAAGAATTCCGATTTTTGCTTAGAAGGTAAAGTTTGAAAAAGGCATTGTTCCCACTGTTATAGCAATAACAATAGAAAAGTCAGACCATCTCAAAATTCATGAACTTTAAACTCAGAGAGCTGATGTCGCAGAACAACCAACTAACCTGAAATTTAATACAAAAAAAAAAAAAATAGGTGCCTACAAGTCAAGACAGGATATGAATACTTGCTTATCTGTGGCAGATGTCTCTGGAGACCAATAAGAAGAAAAGAGAATAAATTGTTAATAAATCGGTAAAGGGAAAATAAGGACTGGCAAGAAAATATAGAATCTCTGGGGGCTCTAAATACAAGGGGAATGTTCATATAGTATGCAGGCATCTCTCCATGGATTGTGCAAGACCCTTAAAGAAAAATCACTATGTGCACAGCAAAGGAAATCAGCAATAAAACAAAAAGGCAACCTACTGAGTGGGAGAAGATGTTTGAAAATGATAAGGGGTTAATATCCAAAATTTAAGGAACTTATACAACTGAATTCCAAAAAAAAATCCAATTAAAAAAGTGCAGAGGATATAAATAGATATTTTTCCAAATAAGACATCCAGATAGCCAACAGACACATTAAAAGATGCTCACCATCACCAAACATCAGGGAAATGCAAATCAAAACCACCTGATACATCATCTCACACCTTTTAGAATAGCTAGTATCAAAAAGATAAGAAATGACAAGTGTTGGTGAGGATGTGGAGAAAAAGGGACCCTTGTGCACTGTTGGTAGGAATATAAATTAGGGGAATCAATTGTGGAAAAATCATGGAGTTTCTTCAAAAATTTAAAATAGAAATAACATATGACCCAGAAATTCCACTACTGGGTATTTACCTAAAGGAAACAAAACCTTAATTAAAAAAGATATATCCATCCTTAAGTTTACTACAGCATTATTTGAAATAGCCAAGATATGGAAGTAGTCCAAGTTCCATGAATAGATGCATAGATAAAGGAGATGTGGAATATTTCTACAATGAAATATTATTCAGCAATAAAAAAGTATGCAATCTTTTTTTGTGACAACACGGATGGACCAAGAGGATATAGGGTCAAGTAAAGTAAGACAGAGAAAAATACCATGTGATTTCACTTATATGTGGAACCTAAAAAAAGAGTATTTCTGAAAACAGAAATAGACTCAAATACAGAGAACTGGTGGTTGCTAGAGGTGAGGTGGGTGGAGGGGATGGGTGAAAGGGAGTTAAGAGGTCCAAACTTCCAGTTATAAAACAAATAAGTCACAGAAATGAAAAGCACAGCATAGGAAATACAATCAACAATGTAATAATGTTGTATTGTGACAGGTGGGGACTACATTTGTGGTAGCATTAAGTAATGTAGTGAATTGTTGAATCAACGTGCTATACACCAGAAACTAATATAACATTGTATGTCAAATATACTTTAGTAATAGTATAAAAAAAAAAAAAATCCCTGTGAAACCTGAGAAAGATTACCTTGTAATCTTGGGGAGGAAATAGCAGTGGCTACAATAAAGTACAGAATCTGTCCAGATCTATTCCCCAATCTATTGTACTAAATAAACAAACCAACCCCTTACATGACTAGGAGAGGGGCAGTAACTATTGTTGCCTTAGGCACTGGTGAAAACCCACTGCAGTTAAGCAGAGGACAAAGAAAAAAAAATCTCTACTAGGACAGAGCAAGAATATGTGCTTGGCTCGAAGCTAGCACTGGCTAAGAGGAAGGTTTTTAAGTATTCCCCACAGGGGTGATTGGGTGGCTCATTTTGTTGAGCATCTGATTTCAGCTCAGGTCATGTTGTCATGGTTTGTGAGTTTGAGCCCCATATTAGGCTCTCCACTCTTAGCACAGAGCTTGCTTTGGATCATCTGTCTTCCTCTCTCTTTGCCCCTCCCCCCACTCGTGCTCTCTGTCAAAAGTAAGCATTAAAAAAAAACAAACAACAACAACAACAACAACAACAACAACAAAAAACCAAAGAATTCCCTACAAGAACATAGTTATTGCTTCATATAGAGGCTGATTCAGAATACTAGAACACTTCCTACAGTTATCACACAGAGCTCATAAAGTAAAAAGTATCATTGAAACAATGCTGAAAGGCATACAAGAGCCCGTTTCTGAGGCACAGCACAAATGGATGTCTGAAAACAGATAAAATGAATAGAATCAAGAGTGTTAAAACACTGGTAAACCAATCTCCATCTTTAACTCAACTGACTTTACAGAACTTTGAACCCTATGATACACGGTGGGCAAGCAACAACAAATCCAAACTGAGCTCACCTGTTCACAGGACTGACTCAACTACCACTCTGAAGGTGAAGAAGTAGAGGAAAATACCTGAAGATAAATTTTAATGAAAAATAACCAATAATTTTCAATATTAATAGACACCAAACCACAGATCCAAGAAGTTCAGAAAACAGCATACACACAACACACACATACATCATACTCAAACTGCCAAAACAGTCACATGTATTATGTTATGAAAGAGTCTTATATCTGTATCCACAATTATCCTTCAAGTAATATACCTTCAAAGTATTTTTCATTCATTTCTTTATAGATTCAAATTTCAGAGTTCAGAGACAGTAGAGGTAATTTTATCCACTTCAGGGATAAGAAAATTGAAGTCCACAGAAGGAATTGACTTGCTCAAATTAAAAATGGATTGATATTCTTTGACTAATCTGTGGTAATACTGTATTAATTATTCAAATTACTAGAAATAGACAAGGATAACATCTATAAATATTTTGTAGTGACAGAAAACACAATTTAAAATAGTTTAGAGATAGAATGTAATGTGACATTAAATTTTCCATTTTGGAAAAGTAAAAATTGGAAGAATATAAAAATTATGTTTGAAGTATTAAATAAAGTGTTGGAGTATGGATTATATACTGTTAGAAGACAGTTGACAAAAGAACCAGAATTCATCCCTCACTGGCCCCTCTTAACTTTGGTCATTTCCTTTTACCTAGCTGTTATTTTTACTTTGTTGTATTTATGTAACTACAAAATAATTCCATCTCTCAGCTGTAAGGAAGCTTTAAATATAAATTTTGACCAACATATTACAGTTCTCCAGAGAAACAGAACTAATAAGATATTTTGTCCTCAAGGTACTGGATGATGCCAACCCACACTGGAGAGGGCAATTTGCATTTCTCAGTCTACTGATTCAAATGCTAACCTCATCCAGAAACATCCTCACAGACACACTTAGAACAAATGTTTCACCAAATATTTGGGCACTCTGTATCCTGGTCAAGTTGATACACAAAATTGCCATTAAAGTCCACCCTTTGTCAACTTAATGCCCATACAAATCTCCTTAAGTCATACTTAATCTCCACATGAAGACAATAATGCAGTCATAAATCTGCCTAATCCAATACAACTGTTATGTGTAAAACTGAAAATGCACAAAACCCCTTTTCAGGAGGAAAGTTATTGAATGACGTTTACTCTTTTTCTTGATATCCTATAACTCAAACATTACGGTGTAAAATTAACAAAACTGAAATACTACAATATAACTTCAATACATTTTATGTTACATGGTAAGTGAATAACAGGAAACAAAACAAAAATATTTTCTCACACATATATATTCATAGCAGAATAAGGAGGAACTAATCAGGACAATTTTAGTCCTCATTTTAGTAGTAACATGGTCACATTGTTGTAGTGGGTATTTATCACTACCTTATTCCACTACTCATTCTGTATTCCTTTTGCCTTCAGCAAACACCTCAGCTGGTTATGGTTCTTTACCTAACAGGGTAAACCAAACCTTTATTCCTGAAGGGTCGGTGCCATTAATAGTTCTTCCTGGATTGAATTATTATAGTTCTCCATTGATATTCATCACAAAGGATGGTAATACTAAGGGTTGCCCCAAGGAATCTCCTATATTCCAGAATATTGTTCCTTGTTTGTGGAATAACAGTTCAATTTCCCTTTGGTAGACCCGATCAATCACCCCACCCAGCACAGTAAATCCTTTCTTCAGCTGTTGATTCAGAGGCATGAAGAGTCCAAATTGGTTGTGTGGCAGTTTTAACTATCAGTTCAGTGGAATCATTGTTGGTCTCCTGATGAAAGTTTTCCTTTCTCTGGAAATAAAACTTAGTCCAGGAGAGCATAGGGTCATGGGAACAGGAAGCAAACATCTTGCTAGTGGGCAATTAGGAGTAATAGTTAGTAGTTCCTCTCTAACTTCTATTCCTTGATTCCTGGACCCATGAATTTTGGCTATGGGAGAAGGAGTACCATAATTGGACGCTGATTCAGAGGACATATGACTTTCTTGAGAACCTTGCTCCAGCTCTACAAGCTATTGCCACCAAGCTGAGGCTGTAACATAGCCTTCAAAAGTCCATTCCACTGTTCTATCAAACCAGCCATTTCAGAATGGTGGAGGACATGGTAAGCCAGTGAATTACATGAGCATGGGCCCATTGCTGTACTTCTTTGCTGTGAAGCGAATTCCTTAATCAGAAGCAATGCTCTGTGGAATAAAAATACCATGATAATGGACAAGGCATTCTGTAAGTCTAGATGGTAGTTTTAGTGGAAACATTCCATGTAGGGAAAACAAATCCATATCCAGACTCAGTGTCTATTCCAGAAAAAACAAAATGCAACCCCTTCCATGATGGGAGTAGTTCAACTTAGTCAACCTGACACCAGATAGCTGGCTGATTACCCTGGGGAATGATGCCATATATGTAATTCAGTATTGGTCTCTGACTCTGCCAGATTGAGCATTCAGCTTTGGCTATAGCCAGATCAGCCTTGATGAGTAGAGTCCATGTAAAACCTCCATCCTTGCCACTATAGCCACTTTGTTCATGAACCCTTGGGTGATAATGGGGGTGCTGGGGAAAGAAGCTGACTGGTATCCATCCAAGAGGTCATCTTATCCACTTGATGTTTAAATGCTTCTCTGCTGAGTTCAACCTTTGATGAGCATTCACATAAGATGCAAATATGTTTGTGGTTTTTGTTGTTGTTGTTGTTGTTGTTTGCCCATTCAGAGAGATCTGTACACATATCTCTTCTCCAAATCTCCTTATCATCAATTGTCCAATTATGTTCAAGTCCTTGATCATTCAGCCAAATCATGAACCACAGTCTATGAATCAAGCACAAAGTTATCCTGACCTGGTATTCACAAGTTTTAGTTGTCTTTATAATTTGTCTTCCTTTCTTCACTGAGAAGTATTGTTATTTCAGTTTTTATGCTATTCTAATTTTTGTTTCTCTTACTTTCTAAATATGGTCACAAGAATCCATGTTAATAATTTTCATATTAGCATTCAATGATATTTATTACATTCTTTATCACCAAATGATAGTAATGTAATGATTATAAAGGATTTTCCTTTGAAACTGATACTATTTAAACAATGAAAATGGCAATGTAAGCTCTTAGAATTTTAAACTATTCATACGAAGATTTTGCTTTGTTGTGCAGGGATGTTCTTAGGGCATATAGTATTTGTAATTTTTAAAATTATTTTTTAAATTTTATTTTGAAAGAGAGAGAGAGAAAGAAAAAGAGGGCATGTGTGCATGCATGAGCTGGGGAGGGGGAGAGGGAGAGAATCCTAAACAGACTCCATGCTCAGCGGAGAGCCTGATGTGAGCTCGATCCCATGACCCTAGGCTCAGGGCCTGAGCCAAAATCATGAAGTCAGACACCCCACCCAGATGCCCCAGGGAACATAGTATTTCTAAATGCATTTTTATAATTCAAGTACTACAACCCACCTTATGACTAGTAGGAGGGGAAAAAGAATGGAAAGGAAGAGGAGAAGGAGGAGGAAGAGGGAAAGGATGGGAAAGAAGAGATGAGGAAAAAGAGAAGGGGAGAGTTTACAGTATAGGAGGAAAAATGGTTTTTATTCAGTATTATTTAATCACAAGTCCCCCCTTAATTTGAAGCTTTGCATGTCCTACTGGAATAAGTGAATAAGAAAATTTATCAGTTTCACTGGAAATCTTGTCTTTTTAAATTTGCTACCCGACATCTTATTTTATAAATATCACAGTAAGTTATGCGTTATATGAGGAGGTGAAAAAACATTTACCAGAAAGTTAATTCATGTTTTGGGGGCATTTTTAAAAATTCAATATGAAGACAGAAAAAAAGAGGTTTTAGAATAAACATTTCAATAAACATGGATATAATAATCTCTTGCTAACACAGGGAAATGAATATTAGTTTTTCCTCTAGCTTTCCTGTTCATAGGAAATTAAACGTCTGAATATGATGAAAGTTTATATTGTATAAATTATGTGTTCTGAGATACTGCTGTGCCATATACTTAATGGATAAGAAAAAAAATAATTTTATGAGTAGTTATGCAGGGCATTTTATTTCCTAGTAACTTTGCAATTCAGGACTGACACTAGAATTACTGTATTTGGATATAGGTAAAATAATTGTAAATCACTAGTTTATTTGGGGCACCTGTGTGGCTCAGTCAGTTAGGCATCAGATGTTGGCTCAGGTCATTATCTCATAGTTTGTGAGTTCAAGCCCCACATTGAGCTCTCTGCTGTCAGCACAGAGCTCCTTTCAGAGGAGCTCCCCTCCTTAGCCCCCCCTCTCTGTCCCTCCCCCACTCTCACTCTCTCTCTCCCTCTCTCTTTTTCTCTCAAGATAAATAAACATTTTTTAAAAACACTAGTTGATTTGATACATTGATCATAAAGACAAATTGTTCAAAATGATACTTTGATCAAAAGTTACTACTTCAAAAACACAGGTTTCAAATTATCTATAATTTTTGCATCAAGAGGTGATTTTGCAAATTTCATGCAACTTTAAGTTTTTCCCATCCTTTTATCATTTTTGTTTTGTTTGTTTTTGTCTGTTTTTGGTAACCTGAGGATGGAGGTGCTTTCAAAATTTGTATATGTTCTTTCTTAGCATTTGGTTCAATTTTCTACACCTAACCATGTTGCTGAGATTACACATACTTCTTTCAATAGCTTCAATCATGAAAGCAAAAATGGTTTTGAATTGCAGCACTAATGAAATGGAGTGCTAGAAATTATACTTAAAACAATATGCAAAATAGCTCTATAATTATAGGATAAAAATGCATAGATTGCTGAAAACATGTTTAAATATATAATGTAAAAATAATTGATGGAATATAAATTTTATCTTAAAAAGAAAATGCCTAAGAAAACATAAATAATTCCTTAAATAGTTTTAAAATACTTTAAATGACAGTGGAAACGAATATAAATATATTTGAAGAATAGTTTCTAAACATTTTTTGTCAATTTGGTTTCAGACTCTGAGACAAAAACAAAATATTAAAATCCACATGAAATAGTAGAGGAAATATAATTCAGTAAAAATTAAATAGAATCTTCCAGAAAAGACAAATGCTTACCCATTGAAAAATCTCCCCCTAAGTGGATAAAATACATAATATGTGAAAACCATGAGTGACTGGAAATACACTTATAATTTAAATCAATTTGTTTTGACCTTGTATTGACCAGACCCAAATGAACATAACTATCTTTGATGTTTCTTTGGAAATATCAGGATCCTATTAATATATGCACAATATACATAAAAATAAAAGGGATACATTTAAATGTCCATAAGATAACTGGTCAACTTTTGCTGTTAGCATACAGCAAAAAAATAAATAAAATAAAATTTCCTTATTTAGGACTTAGGGGTTTTATTACACATTTAAAGACATATTGATCTAATAGAATTAATTAAATAAAATGAATCCCTTGAAAATTCATCAGATCTTTTGATCACAATGATTGGGTTCATCTCACATTGATAGCTGTGTACATTATCTGTCTGATAGCTGGTACATTATCACATACTCCCATTATATATTTTTATGTATTTTATTCTTTATAGTTTTTGGTTGTTGACAGCACATGATAGAACATGCTCAAACAAAAAATATGGTAACACTTTCCAAGTATGCTTCTTTATAAAAAGTTATGAATTGTTCAATTTTATAGAAACTAAAGTGTTTTGTTCATATTAGACAGTTGTTTCTTTTTTTGTTTGTTTTTGAGAGAGAACACAAGTGGGGGAGGGGGGAAAAGAAGCAGAGGGAGAGAGAGAGACAATCTTAAGCAGACTCCATGGTCAGTACAGAGCTTGGCATGGGACTCAATCCCATGACCCCGGGATCATGACCTAAGCTGAAATTAAGAGTTGGTCACACGACTGACTGAGCCACCCAGGTGCTCCCATACAGAGAGGTTTGTTTTTTTTTGTTTTTTGTTTTTTTTTAATGTTTTATGTACTTATTTTTTATTTTTGAGAGAGTGTGTGCAAGCAGGGGAGGGGCAGAGAGAGAGGGGGACAGAAGATCTGAAGTGGGCTCTGTGCTGACAGCAGAAAGCCTGATACAGGGCTCAAACTCGTTAACAGAGAGATCACGACCCAAGCCAAAGTCTGAAGCTTAATCGACTGAGCCATCTGTGAGCCCCTCTCCATATTAAACAGTTTTAAGGGGAAAATGGTCTTCTTTTAAATATTCAAATTATTTTGCAATATCTCTATTTAAATGAGACTCAAATAATAAGTTTATCAATGAGCGGGGCGCCTGGGTGGCTTGGTCGGGTAAGCGTCTGACTTCGCCTCAGGTCATGATCTCACAGTCCGTGAGTTCGAGCCCCACCTCGGGCTCTGTGCTGACAGGTCAGAGCCTGGAGCCTGTTTCAGATTCTGTGTCTCCCTCTCTCTCTGCCCCTCCCCTGTTCATGCTCTGTCTCTCTCTCTGTCTCAAAAATAAATAAACGTTAAAAAAATTAAAAAAAATAAGTTTATCAATGAGATATCTTCAGAAAAAAAGTATTGGAATACAGACATGGACTTCCTATATTCTTGTAACAATAGTAATCTACTTTTATATCACGCATCAAATTCATTCGAATTCATCCAGTCGGGGTACATGACATACAGAAAGGCAGAGTTCATGTGTGTGTGTGTGTGTTTCTCCCTTTTGATTTACTCTGATAAGCCTGTATAATAATAATAACTACCCTAGGAAACCTTAAGGGATAGAGAAATGTACTTAATCAGTGAGTCTTGGCATCATCTTCTCACTTTATAAATAGAGAATGTTTTCACTGCCTAGGAGTCCAACTATCTTCCCCTTTTCCTTTAAATCTGGTCATGATAATACAGGAGAATTATTTATTCTGGAGAATAAAGGAAAATTATTTTCTTTATTAAGTAAATCTTTCTTGCAATCAATATCAATTTGAACTATCATCTTTGGGGGTTTTGTAAGAGTCTGTTCCCAAAAACTCTGTCTTGAAAGGCAAAACTCAATGTTTCTTTTCTTTGTTGACTTCTACCTTCATTGAGCCTCAGGGAGAGGACTCTTAGGATGCAGAAATTACATGTAAATAAATAAATAAATAAACAAATTACATAAGTTAGAGTTTTTGAAATGTAAATTGTCTTAGTCTATTAGGGTTGCTATAACAAAAATATTATAGAATGTGTGGCTTATAAGCAAGAGTAATTTATTTCTTACTGTTCTGAAGTCTGGGAGGTCCAAATTCAAGGTGCCAGCACATTCTGTGTTTGGAGAAACCACTTCCTGGTTTGTAGTCAGCCCCTCCTCCATGTCCTCACATAACCTAATGCATGAGCTAACTCTCTGAGGTCTTATTTATAAGGGCACTTTTCCTAATCGTAAGGGTCCCGTCCCCCCGTGACCTAATCACTGCCTAAAGACTCCACCTCCTAATACTATTACCTTAAGGATTAGAATTTCAACATATGAAATTAATTTGGGGGCAGGGAGGGGTGGGGCATACAAGGATACAGATCATAGCATAAACCTACTTCCCTTATTTCATTCACATCACTATGAGAACTACCAATGTTAAATCCAATAAATGGCTATCATTTTGGAGGAATAGAGTTACCCCTTAAAGGACAGGAATTCCCAATTGTCTTCCTTTTTACAAACACAAACTCTGACAGTACTTTCAAGATTAGGGTATAGGATGACTTAAAGAACTGAGAAATTTCCATCATTACCACCCTCCTCTACATCTCTCAAAGCACAGACCCAGTTGTTTTCTCCTATAACGATAAAGCCAAATTGCTCAAGGGCTGTGAGCTGGAAGAATAATTGCTCCAGCTGTGAGCTAGAAGACCGCTTTCGACCAACTATTCCTGAAACTACTAATTAAGGCTCTTATTAATGCCACCTTTCTTTAAGGCAGACATGGGTTTAGAGTCTTCTAACAGTGATATTGAGAAGTCTCAATTGGTTAAGTTTCTCCCAAAGGGACTTCTTTCCACACTAAAATGGTTCTTGAAGTTACATTATAATTGTTTACATTCCCACCAATGAGTCTTCTAGAGCTATCACTATGATTACATATTTCTTGAGGAAAATAAGAATATAAATCACAACTTAAAATATAAAAGCATGAGTTTAATTTGTTTTTAAGGTTTATTTATTTTTGAGAGAGAGACAGAGTGCAAGTGGGGGAGGGGAAGACAGAGGGAGGGAGACATAGAATCCAAAACAGGCCCCAGGCTCTGAGCTGTCAGCACAGAGCCCAACACAGGGCTCAAACCCACTAATGATGAGATCATGACCTGAGCTGAAGTAGGATGCTTAACTGACTGAGCCACCCAGCGCCCCTAAAAGCATGAGTTTAGAGGATTTATTTTTTTGGATCATTTTAAAAAATCACTTTCCTTTAAATCATGATTTTTCTAATATTGTATGGCAAGTTTGGATATTCTGAAAAAAAATACACATATACGGTAATTACAACCTTGATCCTTGACGGCTGCTACAAACTTGTTTATTTCAAAGTCAACATATGGTGGATTTATGGTCATGCTGTGTGTGTGTGTGTGTGTGTGTGTGTGTGTAACGGAATACTGCTCAGCCATTAAAAAGGATGAAATCTTGCCATTTGCAACAACGTGGATAGATATAGAGGGAATAATGCTAAATGAAATAAGCCTATTGGAGAAAGATAATCCATATGATAAATTCATTTTACTCAATAGGAATCAAATTCCAGTATGAATTCATATGTGGAATTTAAGAAACAAAACAAATGAACAAAGAAAAGGAGACCAAAAAACAGACTCTTAAATATAGAGAACTGGTAGTTGCCAGAAGGGTGGTGGGTGGGGGGATGGATGACATAGGTGAAGGGGATTAAGAGTGTACTTATGGTGATGAGCACTGAGTAATGTATAGGATTGTTGAATCACTATATTGTACACCTGAAACTAATATAACACTGTATATTAATTATACTTGAATTAAAAAAAATAATCTCCATGGGAAATGTTCATACAATTTTGAACTCAGGCACATAATAGATGCACAAACAAGTTGCATGACCAGATGTTTTACCTCCCAGTTCATTCCTGTTGCACAATCATTTCATAATCTGTATGTTTAGCCTCTGAGGCACGCCACTATGATAGATTTATCCAAAATACACATATGGAGCTTAGGATCTTGAATGTTTAAAATTTATGAGCTTCCTTTGTCAGTAGAAAGAGTACTTCCTCCTCTATTAAGGTGCTTGTTTTCATTTGTCTAACTTTCCTCCTGTGGTGTAGTTTTTTGCATGCAATTCCTCTTCAGAAGCTAACCCCAACATTTCTCATTGCTTCTAAAGTAGACACAAGTCCTGCATCCCCCAAGGAATCAAGTGCAAAATTTGGCCTGTAGAGAGTTGCATATACACTAAAAGAATGTCAAGATATTGGTAATTTATATTGCATAACCTACAGAACATGTGGGAAAAGGCCCCTACAAGTTGGATCCGGGTGGAATACAAATGTTGGAAAAGCTTGTTTGCTCTGGGTTTACAGTACACTAACGACAGATTCCATATTCAGTGTGTCAGCTTAAGCAAGTTGAGAGTGTCCCCTTCAGTTTCCTTGGTTGGATGACTGAAACTGGACACAAAGATAGATGTCATAGAACGAAAATAAAATATCAGAGTTTCAGAATTTCTTTTTAGGTTATAAACAAAGATATCTACAGATACAGATAAAAGGATTGAAGCGGATTTCTTATGTAAGAGCTTCTCACATATTTCCTTACTATGGACACTCCCCTGTCAGTAATATTTGAAAAACACATTAGTAAAGGGATTCCTAACATCCTTTAGAGCTCTGTGACATCATCATGGCAAAATGGTAATTGTTATTAAACGTGGGTTCCTGAATTCAATGGAAGCAGGATCCTGGGATTATATGGGCAAAGTGGTGGCCCTTAAATACCACAGACAAGGTGAGCATAGTTACATAATTAAAAAAATATTCAAAGTTATCAGAATGTTTTTACCTTCCAAGATCTTTGTCATTGACAAAGATATAGGTATCATAGTATCTGTAGAGCTGAAATAGATGAGCATTTTACTAAAATCTTACTTGATTTCTAAAAGCAGAAAAGTTGGACAGAATTTTAAGTTTTTAGGTTTTTTTTTTTTTTAATTTTTAATGTTTATTTACTATTGAGAGACAGAGAGAGAGGCAGAGCATGAGCATGGGATGGGCAGAGAGGTGGGGGAGACACAGAATCTGAAGTAGGCTCCAGGCTCTGAGCTGTCAGCACAGAGCCTGACATGGAGCTTGAAGTCACAAACTGTGAGATCATGACCTGAGCTGAACCAATGGAACCACCCTGGCATCCCATAGTTTTTAATGATAGAGATGTTGCTTCTCAAAAAATTCCTAGATGAGACAGTTCACAAACTCAGAGCCATGAATAAAATGAGTCCCTTTTTGCTTCTGAAAATATTGTTACTCAGTCAAAAATGCATACTGTAAATCTTTCTCCTACCCTTTTTTAAGGAAGCTTAAAGTCATTTATCAGGGTGTGTTAGAAATAAATAAGATAAAATAACCAAAATATGTGTGGATTGACAGTAACTCTGAAATGACACTAATTCTAGATAATCAAAATGCCATGATAGTCAACCAGTCATACTAAGAGCTTATAGTGGCCAAGGGATTAAATGGATCTTGTCTTGGTTCTCTCAATCTATTAGCACAATATGCCATTCTTGAGGTATTGCAGAGATTAATGCCACCCTCAAGGATTTGAAAGATTTAAGGGGTGGTCATGACTAAAACATCTCCATTTAACTTGCCTATTTGGCTGGTGTGGAAAAAGAACTGATCTTGAAAACTGGCTATGAATTATTATAATTTACTTATGGGGTGACTCTACTTACAGCTACAGTTCCATATATGAATACAACATGGACTCTCACAGGTGGTATTCAGCTATGGGACTGATAAGTGGTTTTTCTCCATAGGAAGCAGGACCAGAAGCCATTTCCTTTTACCTGGCAAACAACAGTACATCTTCATAGTCAGTTCTCCTGATCTGTGCCATATTAAGATCTTCAAAGATTTCCACCATCTGAACACTTCACAGAACATCACACTGGAATTTCACATAACACTAGTCTTGTCTGTAATACTGATGACATTAAGCTAATTGAATCTGATGAGTAAAACCTTGCAATTAGATGCCTTGTCAAGATACCTATGAACCAGAAAGTAGAAGATAAATGCTACAAAATTCAGAGGACTGTTATCTTAGTGAAATTTCTGGGGATCCAGTAGTCTAGAACATGATGAGACAAGACAAGGTACTATAAAATCTTGGTGAAAAGTTTTGGATACTGAAGGGAAAGACATGACAAATTTGAGTGTTGTACTCTGATTCATTTACCAAGTAGGCCATGACACTTCTATTTGTGAATGCAGCCCAAAATAAGACAAGAGTCTGCAGCAATCTCATGATGCATTAAGCAAATGTTACATATCCACATTAATCTGGATTTATTCAAATTGTCTGTGGGAAATAGGAATTTTCTATGGAGCCTCTGGAAAATCCTAATACAAATATACTGAAGACCTCTCAGGTTCAGAATTTAAAACATGAGCTCTTGTCCAATTAATTGTTTGGATTTTAAGCAACAATATCTGACTTGCTCTTAGGCCCTGGTGGAAACTGAATGCTTAACCATGAATACCTATGTCTCATGGGGAATTCCTAATGATCTGCTGACTTGGAAGAAAAATAATAATAATTTTGTCTGGTATACAGATATTAAAACTAAAATCAGGAGGGCCACAATTTCAAATGAATTGATTTTATTTAATGGGCTTGAATAAATAGTGATAATTAAAATGAGCATCTTTTGTTATTCATAACAAGCCTCTTTTATGAGTTTATGTTAATGAAGTGACTATTGGAAAGTCCCTAAGGATGGGTGCTGGTTGTAAGGGCAATAACCATGTGATTAGAGAGTTGGAACTTTTAGTCCCACCTCCTCCCCTAACTTCTGGGGAGAAGGTTGGGGCTGAAGATTGCTTTCAATCACAAATGCCAGTGATTTAGTCAATCATGCCTACATAATGAAGTCTTCATAAAAACCCAAAAGGGTTTTGGGTCAGAGAGCTCTTGGGTTGGTGAACTCATGGAGGTGGGGGTGAGAGTGTCTCCCCTGGAGAGGGCATGGAAGCTCTGTGCTCCTCTCCACATAACTTACCTATGCATATCTTACATCTGGCTCTTCCTTTTATTCTTTTATAATGAACTGGTATTCTAGTAAGTAAACTGTTTTCTTGAGTTCTTTAGGCTGCTCTAGCATATTAATTGAACCTGGGGAGAAGGTTATAGGAATCTTTGATTTATAGCTGGCAGTCAGAAGCACAGGTAACAACCTGGATTTAGGTTTAGTGTGTGAATTTGGAGGAGAGGAACAGTCTGGTGGGACTGAGCCCATAACATATGGATTCTGATGGGAACTCCAGGTACAAAGTGTCAGAACTGAATTGAATTGTAGTACACCCACCTGGTGTCCTAGAATTGCTTCATGTGGGGAAAATCTGATACATTTGGTGACCAGAAGTGGAGTATTGAGATTAAAGGAAACACACAGGAATGTCTTTCTCAGAGTACACAACTCTGGTATGTTTCTCAGCTCTCTGGCAGTTATATGGGACCAACTGATTTCCAACTAGTGAAGTGAACAGACTGAATGTACAACTTCCATCTCTCTTGATCCTCCCCACTCTCTGCCTTCCCTCACCAACCAGTGCAAGCAGGCAGCAAATCCTGCCAGGAACCCAAAGCCTGAAAGGATCCCAGGTGTTTGTGTTGCCCTAAGGTAGCCCATTGTATCCACAATGGCACCACACTGTGAATGAAACAATTGTTGTTGGTTTAATGAATGGGATTTCAGGATTGTTTTTGAATAGGGTTAATTTTTCTTAGTCAATACGTCTTCCATGTGCAGACTTATTCTGGCCTTCTGAGGGGAGTGTAGCATTGACTCTGTTTTATTCTATTCCCACTCTCACTTTATCCAGAGTAACTTTAGTTTCCTCACTATTTCTTAATCTGTTCCATGGCAGTAACTTTCACTTTATTTTTCTTCAGTAAACCATGCCTCAGGCCACAGTCAGGATTTATTATCTCCCTGAAGTGAACTATTAATTTAAAAATCCCTCTTCTGATAACAAACACTTACCTCCACTAAATACATTTTTTTTCATTCACTTCAGTCTTTAAGTTCCTCCATATATTTTTAGATTATCAGTTGCTTCTTGACTTTATTTTCCTAACTAAATTCATATCATGACTAGCCATTCAGGTCACACTTATCTTCAATTCTCTTTTTCTCCTGCTATCTGCTGCTTTCATTTAAACATACTCCCAAACTGGATCTCTCTAATCAAAAGCTTTTTCCCTCTCCTATGCTTTGCTGGAGAGAACTACATAACTCTGCCAGGTGGGGCAGATTTATGGTTTCCAATTTCAGTTGGGTCTTCAAAATTGCCTGGCAATTCCATTACTTGTTCACTCAAATGACTCTTGGTTTGATGGCTCTGACCTATGTAATGGCATAAGCAAGCTCTCCCCTTCAGTGTCCTGTACTTATTTCTGGTGTCTCAGAGGAGCTCTTCACACATACCCATTTGTGAATTTATGGACTGCAGTTCTCAAGCAGTGTTACTCTGGTATTGCTCTCTTACTTCAGCTTCTTCTTGCCTACACCTCTTCCCTGGCTGCTTATAAAAGTTTTACTGCACCACTTGCCATCCCGAAATGCCATCAGGAAAGTGGCCTCTCAGTGCTCTGAGGACGTTCCCTCCTTGGAATGTCAGAATGAAGCAGAGTTGTCAGTGGAGAAGGCTTCTTGACAAGCTATGGTCATAGACAGTTAGCTGAACACCTTGCATTAGAGACTCATATTGTCTTCTTTATGAAGCTCATTTTGGAGCCCTTGTTCCTCAATCTAAGCTTCTCAAATTTAATTTTTGCTGAGACAAAATTACCATCTTTTTTCCCCTTTTTCTCCAAACATGTCTTTAACCCAAATCTCTTCTCTATTGCTAGGTATAAAACAGAAAATTTCTTGGATTTTAGTGAAGGCAAAACATATGCAGGTATGTAAACGAATATTAATAGAGGTATTTTATCTAATCCATACTACTATAAATAGCACACATTCTTTGTTATACTTGTCTATTTTAATTTCCCCTGAATTTCTTTTATAAATGTAAAGCATTCTATCTAAGCCTTCATATAGATAGATAGATAGATAGATGTTCATATCTATTCTGCTAACTGTATGCTGAAATTATTGCTTTCACCTGACATGAAAAAAAATTATTCATCTCTTCATTCATTTATTCAACATACATTTCATCATTTATTCAACATAAAGTGCACCAGTTATGTTAATAAATGCTTTAAGGCTTATCTTCTGTATCCAAGAGATATATAGTATAAAAGCATGTATTAATAAACTAAGTTAAATAAAGGATGAAAATTGCTATAATGAAAGTCTTTGTAATATATTGTAAAGTCACATGAAGACAGGGAACAATCTGATCTGGAATGTAAAACAAAGGTTTCTTTGAAGAAATGATATTAACAGGACTTGATTATATAAGGAGTGGCTATCTCTCCTACATAAGATTATTGTAGTCATCAAAATGAATAAAACAGAATCATTTGTCATGTGAGAAATAGTAAAGGCATATAGTTTCAACATACAAATATGTAAATGTGAGTTTATGTGTTACCATAATAAGAAGACTTATTCTCGGTCTCCTTTCCACTGGGGATAAAAATATGTGTCCATCTGTTCTCCTTACTACAATGCCAGGGACTCTCCTAGTAAATCTACAAATGGCTATCTCTTATTCAAATTTGCTATACACACATGTTGACATTCTGCCTAAGGTCTCACTCTCCTACTCTTCTTTAAATTTTAATAATTTACTTATAAATATTTACAGAGCAATTACTTATGTGCAAAACATTGTGGTATAAATTATGGTTGGGAGAACTGAAGGGGATTATATTAATGATTAAGTTTTGCTCTTTGCCCTCAAAATGGTTTGCTGAGCATGATAAGGATCAGGCTCAGTTTTCAGAAATGGAGCATAATTGTTTATGGTTCCTTATTTTTTTTTATTTTACTCTCAAATACAAAATTTTAAAGTTATTTCTCAGTCAAAAAGTAATATATATTTTTTTTCTATCTGGAGTGCTTATTTGACATCACGTACATGTGAAAGCCCTCAAAACCCATTACGATGTTATAGTCTCTTTTAAATATTTTACAGAGGTATAATTGACGTGTGAAAAGCTATACAAATTTCATGTATACAAATCCCTGAGTTTGAGAATAAGTATGCAACAGTGAAATCATCACCACTATACAGGAAGAAAAATAATTCTTCTACCCTTCTAAGTTTTTAGCTGAGACTCCTGCCATAAAAGTTTAATAAGAGAATAACAAACTGCAGTTTATTAACATGTATACCTCATGTATATGTGGGAGGTACCCAGAGGAAAATTAGTAACTTCCCTGAGGTAGCTTAAAACTCAGGATTAAATTCCACATTCATAGGTAAAGCAGGAGTTGGGGGGCGGTAGGCTTCTTTGGGGAGAGTAAATGATTTCTAGGGAAGATGAATGGATCCGCTGAGGAACAGATGGGAGGTATGACGGTTTGTGATAGTTTGAGTGTGCTGTCAATGTCTAGTCTCCTCTCATGTGACAAGGGCCAATTTTTCCTGGTTGATGAAACTTCCAGGGAAGGGATTTATGAGAACTGAGTTCTTTTTGGAGGGTCTGTCATTAGGCAGATAAGGTGAGTTCAGAAAAAGCTTTTTCCTGCATTTGCTGTTTTTCAAGTGCCACAGCTGAAAATAGTCAATATGCTAAAGTGGTATGTTCTGGTGAAGCATGTCCTGAACTCATACAGTCATATTTTGGGGTGACGTATTCTGCTATCCTTTGCCACCACTAAGGCCATAAATATATTCATCACATCAAAAAGTTTCCTCCTGCCCCCTTTTTTATAATTACCATTTTTGTGTGTGTGCAGTAAGACACTTAAAACATCTACCTGCTTAGCAAATTTTAAGTGTACAATGAGGATTATTAGCTATAGGCACTGTGTTCTATAGGAGATCTCAAGAATGTATTTATCTTGTATAACTAAAATTTGTGCTTTTTGATTATCTTCTCATTTTCCCCTTGCTGGAGCCCCCTGGGAACCAACGTTCTACTCTGCTTCTTATTAGTTTGCCCATTTTAGAGTTCGCATACAAGTAAAGTCATGGAGTATTTGTCTTTTTGTGTCTACATATTTCACCATGATTTTCTTCTTTTTCAAGGTTGAATACTATTCCATTATACATATATGCCAAATTTTCTTTATCCATTTATCTGTCAATGGGAATTTATTTTGTTTACATATCTTGGCTATTGTCAGTCATGCTGCCTTGAGCATGAGAGTGTATCTTTATGAAATCTGATTACAATTCTTTTAAATAAATACTCAGAAGTGGGATTGCTGGAAAATATGATAGTTCCATTTGTCTTTTTTTCAGGACCTTCCATGCTATTTTCCATGATGGTTACCAATTTACATTCCTACCAATAATATACCAGAATTCCCTTTGCTCTATATCCTCATCAACATTTCTTAACTTTTGACTTTTTAATTATAGCCTTCTAGCAAGTCCAAGGTGGTATCTCATTGTGGTTTTGATTTGCATTTCTCTGGTTATTAGTAATGATGAGCATGTTTTCATATAGCTATTGGCCATTTGTATGTCTTCTTTGAAGATATTCAAGTGTCCATTTTTAAATATGGTTATTTATTGTTTTTTTTTAATTTTTAATGTTTTTATTATTTTTGAGAGACAGAGAGAGACAGACAGACAGACAGAATGTGAGCGGGGGAGGAGCAGAGAGCAAGAGAGAGACACAGAATTCAAAGCAGGCTCCAGGCTCTGAGCTGTCAGCACAGAGCCCGATGTGGGACTCAAACCCACAAACTGTGAGATCATGACCTGAGCCAAAGTCAGGAGCTTAACTGACTGAGCCACCCAAGTGCCCTTATTGCTTGTTACTAAATTAGAGGAATTCCTTATATATTTTAGATATTGACCCCTTATTAGATATATAGTTTGTAAATATTTTCTCCCATTTCATAAGTTGTCTTTTCATTTTATTGTTTCTTTTGCTGTACAGAAGCCAGTTACTTTGATGAAGTCCCACGTGTTTATTTTTGTGCTTTTAGTGTCATAAAATTCATTGCCAAGACCAATGTCAAAAAGTTTTTCCTTATTTTTCTTATAGGAAATTTATGATTTAAAGTCTTACATTTAAATATTTAACCAATTTAAGTTGATTTTTATATAAGGTACGGTATAAGAGTTCAATTTCATTCTTTTGCATGTGGTTATACAGTTTTCCCACCACGATTTATTGAAGAGTCTGTCCTTGCCCCATTTTGTATTCTTGGCACTTTTGTCAAAGATCAAATACATGGGTGGGTTTATGTTGGAGCTGTTTCTTTTGTTCGATCTATGTGTTTGTTTCTATGTCAGTACCATACTGTTTTGATTACTCCAACTTTGTAATACAATTTAAAATTAGAAAGTGTGATGCTCCAGCTTTTTTCTTCTTGCATAAGCTTGTTTTGGCTGCTCAGAGTCTTTTGCGCATATGGTTCCATATGAATTTTAGGACCATTTCATCTACCTTTGTGGAAAATGCCATTGGAATTTTGATAAGAACTGTACTGACTCTGTAGATCATTCTGGGTAGAATGGACATTTTAATACTATTAATTCTTTCAATCTATGAGCACAAACTATTTTTCCACTTACTCGTGTCTTCTATTTGTTTTGCATTAATGCTTTATACTTTTTAGTGGTGATATATTTCATCTCCTTGGTTAAATTTATTCCCAACTGTTTTATCTTTTTGATGCTACTATAAAAAAATGATTGTTTTCCCTCTTTTTCATTAATATTTATTGTTAGTGTATAGAAATGCAACTGATACTTGATACTTAAATGTTGACTATATTATGAAACTTTAGTGAAATTAATACAATGGATAGAAAGAAAATATTTTAGTGGCATTTGGTGAAAGATTCTGATTGATAAAAAATTTCCAGTGACTCTACCAAGGTGTTAGCTTTAACCTTTTCTTTCTTATCTTCTTGCTAAACCCAAATTGGCCAAACGATGGTTATTCATTCACATTTTCAACAAATATTTATTAGTTGTTATAGGCTAAATGACAGCCTCAGTCTTAATTATATTGCACCCATCCCTGTGATTAACACAATCTCAGTTTTCCCATGCCTTTCAAGAATTTCATTACTGAACAATTTTCAGAATAAAACAAAACCAAACTTTATTGACCTCCTTTGATGTATCCTACAAATATGTAAGCTTCCTGCTCAAACAGAGGAGTCCCTTTTAGCTGTTCTAACATTGTAGAAGTATAATAAATGTTTCAGTTAATGACTCTGATTGTTTCTTCTCCTTCCACAACTTTAGCTTTAGGATAGTTTCTCATAAACTAATTTGGAATTGAATAGATACTTAAAAGTGTCTTTTCATTCTTAATTTCCTTAGAAAATATAATACTGAACAGCATTATATTAAGAAAATATATATACTGGAATTCTTTTATTTAATTAATTTTAAGGGGGTTTTGTTTGTTTCGTTTTTGAGAGAGAGAATGAGTGGGGGAAGGGCAAAGGAGAGGGAGGACAGAGGATCTGAAGCATGCTCTGTGCTGACAACAGAGAGCCTAATTGGGGGCTTGAACTCATGAACTGTGAGATCATGACCTGAGCCAAAGTCAGACGTTTAACCACTGAGCCACACAAGTGCCCCAATATAGCAGTCAGAATTCTGTATTTATAGCAATTTCCTCTGTTTCTTTATCTAATTGTTATTATTTTCTGTACTGACAAGACACGCCAATCCTAAATTAGTGTTAGTGTGTTATTTCTAAACCTGTTAGGATTCATGGATGTAAAGCCATAATATATTTCTTACAAAAAAGTCTGCCTTCTGGACATCAGGAGTTTGGTTTCAGGTAACACAACACTAATTTTGTAACAGTAGTTTATATGGGTATATGTGTGTGTGTGTGTGTGTGTGAGAGAGAGAGAGAGAGAGAGAGAGAGAGAATAAGTGAATCTATGTTAAAATATCTTTCAAACTAAATGTCAAATTCCACTTAGCACTGGAAATAGTCTATGCTTATGTTTGTTTGAGGAGTGGCTGTCAGCTTTTATTTTGTCCTGTCAAACTGCCAGCTGCTGTGATATGATTACTTTCAGTCAAAGGATCAAAGAACTCCATATCAAAAGTGGCTCAGTAAAATCAGGAGAATTGTGAGGTAGCCTGTTAATTTTTGGCAATTGGATTTCAACTTTTAATTATTTAGTGATATTTTAGTCACTTTCTCTGTAGGTAAGTCAAAAAGTCAGAAATCCCTTTCAAGTTTAGCCATAAAAAAAGACCTGAAATCTATCAGAGTAGTGATTTCAGTGAAAAATTGTGTGTTTTTAGTCTCATTGTATTGGAAATTTTTGTTCTGTTATTTGCAAAAGCAAATTTTTATTATTATATTTCTTTTTTTTGTTTGTTTTGGAATGTTCTCCTCAAATATCCATTTAGATAATTTTATCTATTGTCTATCTATCTATCTATCTATCATCTACCATCTATCTATCTATTATCTATCCATCTATCTAGCTATCATCTATCTTTCTACTCTATCATCTGTCTATCTACATCATCTATCTATTATCTATCTAACTATCATCTATTACCTATCATCATCATCATCTATCTATCATCTATCATCTGTCTATCCAGCATCTATCCATCTAGTGTCTATTTCTAGACAGAAAGGAATTGGTAACTAGGACTCATAGACTCCATTTTCAGACGACAGGGAAGGTGTGTGATTCATTGCCCATAGCAGATCCTCTAGAAATGTGAGGGTTCCAGTGGTGTCAGCAGCTGATCCAGCAGCACTGTCAGTGTCCAGCTGCTCCAGCTGTGTCCCCGTGACACTGCAACCCAGCTTCCTTGCATTATAATCTTGATTGTAGTAGAGTTTAGCTTCATTGCCTTTGTTTCTGTTTTCCTACTTTCCCCAACTCTCTGCTGGCCTTATGAGCTAATCGGTAGCTTTCCAACATTTTCTTTGTCCTTGAGTTAAAGCTTATTTCTCTTGCTTGAAATAACAGAAACCATGCTTTCACAGAAGCTTTGCAGCTCTAGCTTTAGGTGCAAACTAAATTAAATTTGTGATATTTTTCTTCTGACGTAATTATAGTCATCCTAAAATGACAATAATTTTAGTTAGTATCACTTTGTCTTCTCCTTAAAGTCTATTTTGTTAGATATTCGCATAGCTACAACCACTTTTTTCTTGTGCTTTATTTAAAATTTGCATGGTATTGTTTTTTCCATTCTTGACTTTCTTCATGTCCGTGTCCTTCTGTTTTAGATGTGCTTCTCATAAACCACATAGAACTGTCAGCAAATGAGGTAGGCTGCAACCTCACCAGAGATCCACAATCATTCCCAGTGACTGGGGTAGTGCTATCCACCATGACCCTCTTCATATTTAAAATCCAGTAGCAAGCCCCGGAGAGAAAATCATGTCAGCTGTCACCATCATAAACTGCTTTTCATTCACAGCAACGCATGTGATCCTTGCAGCAACCTTTCTTAAGTTGTTCAAGACAGGTATTATTGTCTCCATTTTATTGTGGAGTACAGGTGAAATAAGTTTTCAAAAGAGACACGAGAAGAAAAACAGGGTTTGACTCCAATAGCTTCTGATTTTATAATATGTTATTTTTCTAAAGCATTATACTATTTCCACATATATGTTTAAATTAAGTTAAATGTCCAGCATCTTGCAGTCTCTTTTGGATCCATTTACTTTTCTACACTTTTATCTTCATATCTGTTTTGATATATAATTCAAATTAGCATATTTTTCCTAAAAAGCAAATGTATAAATTTGGGGAGGG
This sequence comes from Panthera uncia, assembly GCF_023721935.1. Taxonomy (NCBI): domain Eukaryota; kingdom Metazoa; phylum Chordata; class Mammalia; order Carnivora; family Felidae; genus Panthera; species Panthera uncia. The sequence continues at coordinate 96,044,582 of NC_064811.1, read as the reverse complement.
AGGAAGATACAGAGAGGATATTTAAAAATATCCTTCAAAGGAAAAAAACACAGTGTTGTGTGCCCTAAAATATATATGTGTGTATGTATGTATGCATATATTTATATACTATTTGCCAGGCTCTTTTCTATAGGCTTTTACATGCATTGATTTATTAAAACCCCTTAACAGGCATATAAAGTAGTGATTTGTATTATTCTTATTTTGCGGATGTGGGAACTGAGGCAGAGAGAGATAAATTATCTTTTTGCAAGGCTTTATAACTAGGGTTTTAACCTGAGGCTTTCTGTTTCAGAGTCCATGTTCTTAACCACCACTCTAAATGACTTTTTATCTCACAGGGGATTTTGAATAGAAAGCATTTGTGAAGATACTATTTATTTCAGAAAATATATTGATTTCAGAGAACAATATTAGTTCCCAAAAGGTTTCTCATGAAACAAAAACTGATTTATTGGAATATAAGCTCCCTAAATCTTTTTTTTTTCTGGTTTATATGTTTAAAAATGTATTTAATAGACTAAAGATAACACAGTATTTATGAAATATAAATATGTTAATTAGTATTTCTTATGTCAAGACACAATATTTAAACTTGTGGCTAACAATAATTCTTTCTTTTTAATATTTTTTAATGTTTTATTTATTTTTGAGACAGAGAGAGACAGAGCATGAGCAGGGGAAGGGCAAAGAGAGAGCGAGACACAGAATCTAAAGCAGGCTCCAGGCTCTGAGCTGTCAGCACAGAGCCTGATGCGGGGCTCAAACTCATGAACCATGAGATTGTGACCTGAGCCAAAGTTGGATGCTCAACCGACTGAGCCACACAGGTGCCCCAGCTAACAATAATTCTTTAACTCTCTTTTGTAATCAGTAAATTTGAGTCCTAATAATAAAAACAATATATTTTTTCAACACATATGCATTTACCATTCAACAAATCATTGTCTGAACTCTAGAGATATAGTAGTGAGCAAACCATTCAATAAAATTTGTAATCTAAAGGGATCACATACTAGAGTGGATAAATAGTAAACAAATAAAGAAGAAAGATATATCATATATTAGATGGTTACTAGTATGTAGAAAAATAAGGAAGGTAAGTAGTGTAGATAGAACTAAAGGTTGGAAATGGAGCTGAAATTTTAAGTAAAGGTGATCAGGGAAGCTTATAGCGAAGGCAGTATTTGAAAATCAACATAAAGACATAAGAGAGAAACGTTTGTGTAATGGGGGGAAGAATTCCAGACAGAGGAAATCACAAGGCAAGAGTCCGGATGTAAACAGCTGCATGGTGTGCTGACAGAGATTAAGAAGGTTGATAGGGCTCATACAGAACCTGTATATGTGTTTCTTCTCTCATGTGTCTCAAGATTGACAAATTGCAGTTCCCACAGACTTAAAAGAAAACAATGAGTATTATCATTTTCTTTTTTTAAGTTTATTTATTCTGCCTCTCCCCCCTCAAAGTAAATAAATAAGTTTTTTTAAAATACTAAAAATCATGAGCACATGACATAAAGTTTTGTAAAGATGTGGGTGAAAGATACTTTTTTAGGTGAATAATTTTTAATGTTTCCCATTCTTACCTTGGAATGGTATTTCTTATACATGGGACATAAGGTTCTTTGACAAGAACTGGTTGGTTTTACTGCTTGTCTCAAGCTTTTACCTAGAATGGTTTGGTAAGGGCCAGACACAAGTTGGTCAAACACAATACTATTTCATTGAACTTTACAAAAGAATTATGGTTATTTGTACTAAAGTTGTATCACCACAAATAGAACAGGACAGATTCAGGCAATACTTACAAGATAACCTTACTTAATAAGACTTGGTTCTTGTACATGGGCATATTAGGGGAAAGGGATGTTATATTAAGGATCTATCATCCTTTAGCTTTCTACTTCAGCAACTTTGGAGATATTGGTGACATTCTCTAAGATAGAAAACAGAAGAAGAAATTTGTGGGGTAAAATATTTTTTGAGTTTTGAATATACTAAATTTGAGATGCTTTTGAGCTATTAAATGCAGGTAATTCATGGCATATATGTCTTGAGATGGGGATGAAGATCTCAACTGGAAACTCTTTGGGGTAGTAATCACAATACACAGATGATAATTAAAACCAGAGGTAAGAAATCTCTAAGAAGATCTAGATCTAGAGTCCTTCTCTCTAACTATGCAAACAAAGAAAGACCAAGTCCTATTAAAACTATGTTGTTCCTAGTGCCTGAATCTGTCTTGCTTTCTCCATTCTTGATGATACTATTTTAGTACAGACAGCCATAATTCCTTTGTGAAGTTCTATGAAACAGCCTTGTATTTGACCAACTTTTGTCTGACTCTCACCAAACAATTATCTAAAATACTGCCAATGATTTTCTTTTTGTTTTTAATTTTTATTTTTTTAATATGAAATTTATAATCAAATTGGTTTCCATACAACACCCAGTGCTCATCCCAAAATGTTTTCGTTTTTTTTTAATATTAAATTCATTGTCAAATTGGTTTCCATTTGATTTTCTATTAAATACAAAGCTGATCTTGTCATTCTTTTGTCAAAAGTTTTCCATGAACTCCTCTCTTCATCTAGAAAACTCTTATCAATTATTTAAAGCATGTAATTCATCACTGTTCCTTAGTTCACAACATAGATACTAGTTTTTTGAAGAATATTTATACCAATATTTTATACAAAAGCTTTGTTTTGCATCTGAATTTTCTTTTCTTTTTTCTTTTTCAATCTTTTTAGGCTATTAAGTGAATATATATTGACCAGAAATTAAATATTGAATGGGAAAACTAATAATTTTAGTGATTTAAAGCTCTCCTAATTACTATGCAGAGATGGTGAGACTTTCAGTTTATAAGCAGAATTGTTAGGAAAAGAAAAACTTTTAGTAATGAAACTGATCTTATGAATTTTTCAATATTGTAAAATCACTTTTAAAAGCACAAATACATGGAGTTAACTGAAGAGGCAAGGTTTTTTCCCCTTGCTGTTTTAGTACTTTGAACTTACAGCAATTAGTTTAAGTTAGTTTTCATTCAATATTGAAGTTGCCAATTTATGTAAAACAATCCCAGATTTGTGCCAATTATCCCCCTTTGAGGCATAATTAGGAAAAAAACCTTATTCGACAGTTAATGTCAACATATATAAAAAAATGAGTAATGTCATCTGCTCAAGAAAGGCATACTTCACAGAGGCTCATGGAGGCATGGAGAAAGTGTTTTCTTTCTTGATAACCTTGAAAACAGATGTGAATAAGTAGTATTTCCCCAGGAAGCAAAACCAATGTGTGGGAACTTCACAAGATCACACGGCCAGCCAGCAGCACTGCAGATTTGAAATGCTGCTGAGTGAGGGGTCACTCTGATACCAGTACCCCTGTGGAGAGGGCTATGGCACAATGATATAGATTTTCCTGCCAAAACCAATTACTGTTTAACACCTTCCTTGACCCAGGGACAATTTCTTCTCTCTAAAGATTAAAACCTGGGATCCAATACATTGTTTTAATAATATTAAATTCCAAAGAGTGAGACTCAGATGAGGGAGATATTGAAAGGTTTAGTTACATAAGAATCTTGTAGCAAGTTAGTAAAGTAATATAATAAAAAAGATATTTCCCTCAAGGGACACCAGGATTAATTCAGACAGCTTTCTTGATATTTCATATAAAATGTGTATAGATATCTGTGACTCCATTTATACTTTGCAAGATTGTCATGTTGACCATTATTTTAAAGCAATTGTATATTAAATCATAAGCCTACTTACATTTTGGTTAATTATACACAATTTCTGTATTTATTTTTTTAGCATTTATTTTCAAGAGACGGAGAGAGACAGAGTGTGAGCAGGGGAGGGGCAGAGAGAGGGGGACACAGAATCTGAAGCAGGTTCCAGGCTCTGAGCTGTCAGCACAGAGCCCAACGTGGGGCTCGAACTCACAAACATGAGATCATTACCTGAGCCGAAGTCGGATGCTTAACTGACTGAGCCATCCAGGTGCCCCACAATTTCTGTATTTAAAAAAAAAAAATGTTTATTTATTTTGAGAGAGGGAGCAAGAACATGAGTCAATGGGGGGCAGAGAGAGAGGGAGAGACAGAATCCCAAGCAGGCCCTGTGCTGTCAGTGCAGAGCCCAACGCGGGATTCAATCTCATGAACTGTGAGATCATGACCTGAGCCAAAATCAAGAGTCAGATGCTTAACCGACTGAGCCAGCCAGATGCCCCACATTTTCTATACTTTTCAAAGTGGTCTCCATGTGACAAAACTAAGTGCATCAATTGCCTTGATTGTTCTCCTCAGGCGTCATCAGCTTGAAGATGTGTCCTTCCCACAGAAATTTTGTTAAAGGTTTGATTCCCCACCAATGTGATTTCAAGAGTTGTCAAATCTTGTTTCCTTTCTCCTTATAGTATCTTATATATATGTACTCATGAAGAAATCTGAGGATTTCTTTCCTCTGCCAATTCCACTCTGCTATAGGTCAGCACATAACGTTCTCCTTTTCAAGGTTTTGTGCTCTTTCTACCACCACCCTTTCTTTCAGTCCACTGATTCCTCTGACAGCTGTGGAACTCTGGCTATCCAGCTACCTTCAGCACCGCCCCTCCTGTCCACACTGCAGCTGGGGACTCATGGCAGCATTGCCCACATCACCTTCATTCTTTTGAACGACTAGTCAAGGCTCTGCCATTGTCAGGTTGTATGCTATTTGCACCAGAACCAGTCACCCCTGAACTGCCTTCAGAGCATTTACAGAAGTCAACGTACACTCTGTATTTGAGTTTCTGACATCACTCGACTCTGTTTTTCTGAGAAGCTTCTGAATATTACAGTGCTGCTGAATCTTAAGCGGTAGATGCCACCTGACTACAAATTGCCACCGGGCATATTATTTATTACTATATCTCCATGTCAGGAGTACACTAAGCACCCAATAAATATTTCAGGAATTGAACTTAATTTATTTCATCTGCTAAAACTCACTTTTCTTCTGAAAGTGGGGGGATAATTTCCTGATCTTTATTGGATACTGTTTTATAAAGATATTAGAATCAAAGTGTTATAGCCCAAAGAGGTTAGTCCCTTTACACAGGGCCATCTTATCACCAAGTCATTCAACTTCCACAAGGTTAAATGGGTTAGGTTTTGTATTGCAATATAGGTTTTAAGTTAGTTTAATGGAAGGTATAAATTATTTTGAAGGGTTTAACATATACACAACTACTGGGGTAGGAAATACACAAGATGAACCTGAGGCCTCCTGGAGCACCAGAAAAACAAGAAAGCACTCAAAAATAAAAACAAACAGCCCAACTCACAATGATGAGTGCATGTCAAAGGGATATGGGAGCCAACTGAAAGAGCCCCCAATGGCCAAACCTGGAACAATTTGAGCAGAAATAAATAAAGCAGTATTGGATTATAACCCAGGTTTAAAATAAATAATCTTAAGTTCATACTGATATAAATAAATGTTTGAATATATAAATAGGGGGAAAAGACACAAATCTCTCATATAGAAGGATCCCAAATCACTTAAGTAGATACACCACTCTCAGGATATTGGAGCATAACTTCCAAGTCTTTAAGTGTGGGCTGTGTAGAATATTTTCCTTCCAAAGAGTATGTTATAAAAGGGGTTGGGGCCAGGGGGGGCGGGGAGAAACTTTACATTGGAGAGGCCTGAAAAACACTGCTTTAGCCAGATGATCAAGATCAACATCAATGGCAAGTCATGTTCATAACATGATATCATGTGATGAAAATGGCAGTTTATCTCTGTGCTCTCCTTCATACCTCTAGCTTCTTTCTTGACCATTGATTTGGCCAAGCTTTGGTAGGCTTCGTGCATACTTCATAGTAGTACTTACATCTAGTCTCTCTCTCTTTTTTTTTTTTTATCATTTCAGAGAGAGAGAGAAATAGAGGGAGAGAGAGCATAAGTGTGGGAGAGGAGCAGAGGGAGAGAGACCCAGAGAGAGAGAGAGATTGAGAGAGAGAGAGAGAGAGAGAGAGAGAGAGAGGGTATCTTAAGCAGGCTCTGCTGGGTGTGGATCCTGACACAGGGCTCTATTTCACATTCCTGGGATCATGACCTGAGCTGAAATCAAGAATTGAATGCTCAACCAACTGAACCATCTAGGCCCCCCACATCCAGTCTCTTTAGTTCTTACAAGTGTTTCCAAATATGGCCTAGTAAGAGCCAGCTATTCAGATAATAACATTTTTAAACTATTTAAATTGTATCGATATTAATAAAATAGAATTTGCCTCATGTTTCATACCTAAACTAAATGGCCATGGATATTCAAATGGTAGCTATCAATAACTCTTTTTGTCTATTTTAATTTACTTTTTTTCTTGCAATCTTACTTCATGGGGCCTCCAGTCTATGCACAGGAAAGAAGGAATTGTTAACATAACATGGTTCTTTTAAAATATTTGCAGTATATATTTTTTTAAAAAAATATGTAGATTTCTTACCACAGTGCTTTAGTAATAGTCTGCTGGTGCTTTAAAATTATAGCTTAATGTAAGAATTATAGGTATAAAAATTAGAAATATCCTTTAATATCCTCCCAATGGCAATTTTTTTTCTTATTTATTAACAGGGATAAGCCTAACTCTCTTAAAATCATAGGAGAAAGCATGGTTCCTGAACACAGAAACTTGTTTCAGTGTAGTATGAATTTGAAATTTATATTGAATGATATGAAAGGTTTTTATTCCTGATTTTCAATGTATCATAAGTGCCCAGTGCTCACTGGGTGCTTTCTAACCAGCATTTTACTTATTTTTTTTCTGTTTTATTTTATGCAGCTACAATTTATTATTTTCTCCTATGAAAATCACTTCTTTAAATGAATCTTGGGAGCCCATCCTTATTTTGTTTGCCTTTTCAATGGTCATGATCAGAGCCCAAAGTTCCCTCTGTTTTCAAAACACTCTGTTTGGCTGCTAAGTGGAATGCCAAACACGCTAAAAGCTGTTTACTTAAAAGATACTAATATTTAGCTACATCATATTTAAATAAGAACCTTGTGTGATACTGGAAAGGAAGCTGCCAAAATAAATTCTCAAAGGAGGGATTTTTCTATTCCATTTTCATATGCATGACATCTGGGAACACATCATGGAGAATGTTAACATTGGAAGCACTATTAACGTTCTCCATGATAAGCAAAAGAGCAAATTGTCATGAAAAGGTCATCTTTAGTCCTATTGTGACTTCTGTAAAATGTGGGACCAAGTAATTTTTTATAAATGAACAATGACCATGACTGGACACAAGTTCAACTTTAAGTAGGAGTTTTTTTGTGTAAGATTTTAACCTTTCCAAAGTCTGGGGAAAACATTTTTTAAAAATATATATGGCACTTTAACAAAGAACTTGAATCAAACTATGAAAAATGCGGTGAATTATATATTCTGGTGTTTGAATTGGTAATTTTTTATTATTTTGTTTTTCATCACCTTTGCTGTTGCAAAGACCAACCCAGTGTCTTCACCTGCTGAATGATAGGACCTCAGTGTATTCCTAAGGATTTATTGTCCATTAAGTGAAGGCAATAGTCAGGATTGGAGTCATCATTCTATATGATCTTAGGTTACTTAATTTTTTTAAACTCAGAATCCTCACTTAAAAATAAAAATGAATATGTTACACACAGCAAAGTTTATTGGGAGAATTGGAACAAAGCAAAATTTTCTAATAGTACATTTTTACTTGTACTCAATTCTATAACTACTTCAGAGGGAATCTGGAATGTATAAATAAAGTAACATGAGTGAAAATATTATTTCTATTAATAATTTGTAATTAGTAAGCCATTAATAAAGTTATTTCCATTAATAATCAAGAGGAGGCAGGATCAAACTCTATTCTTACTGGAATAACAATAGTAAAAACAACAAGAGCATAGCTGATAATAATAATAATTATAGTAAACACTCAGTGCTTACTCTTCACCTGGTGCTTTTCTCAACAGTTTATAGATAGTAATTAATTTAACTTTTCCAGAAAACCATAAGCATTAGTTACTATTATAATTTACACTTTTTTCAGACACAGTAGGTGCTGTTAACTCTTGTGTTAAATGGTTGCTCCTGGAAGTCAATCATATCTAGGGATGTATCATGAGAACAGCAATGCAGCATTTTAGGAAATAATTTCTCCTATTAGAAAACTAACTATCCACCGAAATACTATTGTGTCATTGAAACTTTCATTTTCTAAGATTAGCTGGTAGTTGGTAAACAGTTTTGCTGTGGCGTGCAAAATTGACTTTTCTTGTTGTTCTGGCAGATACGAATCTCATGCTTATACTTCATTAATATGGCTTTACATATCATATCCTGAATCCAAATATTACAAAGATAGCTTTTTTGAAATTGCTAATGGCCTGGTTAATTAAAATTCAGTCCATTTTCAAATTTGTCTTTGAACCTGGGGCAATTTTTTTCATTCTCCTGTGTCTCATGAAACCATAATAATTAGTGATATAGTTATGGTTTGAAGTTTGAGGTATTCCTTTCAGGAAAAAAAAAGTTGTACATGATTTAAAAGATGAAGCTTACATACAAATTGCCTTATTATGACTGTGTCTGCATAATATGTATTGAACAACAATGCAATCCAACTTGCCTAATTATCTGTAAGACACTGAACAATTTGCTATGAATACCAGACAGCATGCCGGCATTTCCCAGAGCATCCAAACAATTACGTGTGGAATTTGATCATGCAAAGTGCTTCTGAGTTAGGTAAAACACCAAACCATTGTTCTCCTACAATAAATCTCTATTCCTGGAGGGATTCCCCATTCATCTTTCCACTCTTTTTCTCTGCTGCCACTGTCTGCTTTGCTTTGTTTTGTATTCCCAACTGCAATTCAGTTCTTGGCTCTGACAGCTGGATTATGAGTGGTATTTGAGGTTAATTAAATCCGTGATGAATTTTAAATAGAAGTACAAAATTAGGCCAGCAAGACCTAGAAAAAGTCAAATTTACTGAGAGTTGTCTAGGGGAAAATGAATATGATGCCTCAGAGAGAGGAGCAGGGTCTATCATAATTGTCCAGTACCTTCAGAGAAGTGGATGTCTACCTTAAATGGAGAATCTGTCACACAGCTTACTATCATAGACAAATGATACCAGGTTATTGAAATCATTGGGGCCACACAAAGTATTAAAAAAATACTGATGTAATTTCTGAACTTTTGTTTCTGTATGCTTTGAGCATTATTTTTGACAGGACGTAGGAGGCCACCTGTGCAAGCATAATAAAATTTTCTTCGGAAAGGCGCGTATCAAAATGAAAAGCACAAAGCCTTATTGACACAGTGCAGTGTTGTTTTATTCATAAAGGAAGACAAGATGTTTAGGAGTGGTTTAAAATTATCTACAGGCTTTTCAAAAAGCACCATTTACTCAATCTGTTTTTTCAACTAGAAAATCTTTAACATAGCATCTTTTCCTTTTTGATTCTGCACAACAAATGCTGCTCCATAATCTAACCTTTTGATCTTTCAGTTTAGATTTCTCATTAAATGTACTCTAAAATTTAAATGTTAAATTTAGATTTTACATTAACTTCATCACTCTTACCAAACAAATGAAAATGCCAAATCTCTGCAACTGTTGACATCTGCAGGACATTGTAGTAATGTTGTCTAACACAATGCTTCCTTGTTAGCAGTTTATCAAGTCTTATTTGAAAAGAATAATATGTACGTGACAATATGTTTGGGACAATGATTATTATTTATTTGAACAGATTTTCATTTAATAAATAAGATTTAACGGGTTATTTTATGTATCCACACTACATGCTCAGCTCCATGTTTGTAAAATTGGTGATTACTATAATTCAAGTAGGAAATTCTGCTTTCAGCTGTGAGTGATTACAACTGAACTCCACTCCTACAGCAAACATACAGAAAGATGGAAGAGATGTATAAAACCACCCTGTTCAGAAAAAGGACAAAAGGCAGAGCAGGGCTGTGATCCTTACATAAACAGTAAAAAAGAAAATGAGCCCTGTGATTATCCTTTCCAAAATCTGGTGCACAGAGAGGGAGCCAAGTACAGGATAATAATTTTGTAGAGTTAAGGGAGGAGTTAGGAATTCAGGGATGCTGAGTTAGTTGAAATCGGGAAAGAGCTCTGGAGTCAAGGAAGCTAGGCCAAGAAAGATTTCAAGAAACCTGTGTAGTGTCTTTTAGAATATGATACATCACACAAGCATTGGCTGAAATTGCAGAGAGCAAGCAAAGAAGGATAGGTAATGAAGTAGCAAGTTTTTAAGAGTTCATACATGGGTAGCAGACTCTCAAATTCTATAAAACATGAATGGAGTTCTCACTGAACACTTGTGACTTTTAAGAGAGACTCCATCAGGGCCACCATGGTAGTAACAGGATTAATCTGGCTCTATGGTGAAAGTTCAATGAGATCTACAGTAACAATGCTGGCAAGCCTCAAAAATCTGGCGAATTCACAGGGAACTTACATGCCTACCAAACCAAGTCCAACCCTCTTTAAAGGAAGACAACAAAAACTACCAGTCAATAATATGACATTTTCATTGACCAGCATCCAATCAAAGACTACAAGAAATGTGAAAAAAATAGGAAAATGTGAATGATAACTAGGGAAAAATAAGGCAATAAAAACATATGAGGAAGTTCCAGAAATTATAGAATTAGCAAGCATGACTTTAAATTGCATCCACAATACATTTTTCATCATTTTATTAAAAATAAACAAAAGACAAATAAGGAAAGGAGACTAAGAGATACAGGTTTCCGATTAGTAAATGAATAAATCATGGGCATAAAATGCACAGCACAAGGAATATAGTCAATGATATTGTAATAGCATTGTATGGTGACAGGTGGTAACTACACGTGGGGGGAGCATAGCATAACATGTAAACTTGTTGAATCACTGTATTGTACACCTGAAACTAATGTAGTGTGTCAACTATACGCACAAAAATAATAAATTAATTAAATTCCTTTTTAAGGCCATTTACACTGAGTTTTTCCCCCATTTGCTCCACACAATGAAAGAGGATGGAAAAAAGAGCACAAGTAAAGGACTTGGGCGTTTTTGTTTTTTATTTTTTATTTTTTATTTATTTATTTTGTTTGTTTGTTTAGTTTTTTGTTCATTTTCTTTGTTTGTTTTTTTAAAGATTTGTATGGATATGGGACACCTGGGTGGCGCAGTTGGTTAAATGGCCAACTCTTGGTTTTGGCTCAAGTGAGGATCTCACAGTTCATGAGTTTGAGTCCCATGTTGGGCTCTGCACTGACAGTTCAGAGCTTACATGGGATTCTTTCTCTCTCTCCATCTCTCTCTCTCAATAAATAAATAAACTTAAAAAAAGAATTGTATGGATATTTCTGCTTCTGTAAAAGGTTTTTAATTCAGGTTTGTGGCTGAAATGGCCATATCAATATGAAGACATATAGTTGTTGCTTTTAAATGTATCCTTTATTGTTAAATCTTATTTTATTCTATTTTTTAAGTTTAATTATTTTGAGAGAGAGAGAGAAAGAAAGAGAGAACAAGCAAGTGAGGGACAGAGAGAAGGAGGGAGAGAGAGAGAGAGAGAATTCCAAGCAGGGTCTTTGCCATCAGCACAGAGCCCCATGCAGGGCTCGAACCCATGAACCGTGAGGTCATGACCTGAGCTGAGATCAAGAGTCGGATGCTCAACTGCATGAGCCACCCAGGTGCCCCTAAATATTATTTTATGCCCTAATTTCAAACGTTTATAATTTATAATCACTTGGCTGTACATTAACAATGCATTGTTTTGTTCAGTGTTGAATGTGTGATGATAGATAATGATGTCTGTGATACATGCTTCAAAAGTATATAGACACTAATAGGTTATTTATCATAGATCAAAATGAGCTCTTATGGTTTATTTCTAAGATCCTACACATTAAAAATTGAGTTTAGAATCTGGTTGTCTTTTTGAATTACATATGCTTCAGTCTAGCAGCTGAAAGCATCATTACACATATTTAGCCTTTGTTTTCATGCTTAGTCTTGAAAATTTAGCTTTCAGCTGGAAACACATTTCCTATTTAAATCCAGGATTTAGCACACTTCTTGTCTACAAATGGTCACTAGCCTCTTAATCCAGATAACATCTCCTCTTTACTTTGGTCCTTTGTTTTTTACATGCTGAAGTTCAATGCTGATAGCAAAACCAAATATAAAACCATCTGTCAGGACCCAGGAGAGTTCATTATTATTCACTGCATCCTCGCGGTGTAAGGTCAATACTACAACAAGATATGATTGAGTAAATAGGAAGAGAAATTGTCTCAAAGTAGAAACTACCAGCTGTCAATACAATCGGTAACAAAAAAAAGCAGGGAAAGAGCCTCAAGAGGCTGTGTTGCCACATGGGAATTGATTCCTTTCCATGCTGAGGAGGTGTTTTAACCAAAGAGCAACATTCATTAAAGTGTCATTGTTTAATGATATCTTTCCAGATATAGCTGATTGCATCTCAAATACTTTGGTCAGCATAGGTGGCAAATTATATTCAAAAGGAAGGGAACATAAAAAGATTTGTCTTCATCTATATGTGGTGCTTACTGTAGGTTTAGGGTCTAACCAGTAGATCATTGGCTCATGAGATCATTAATCTAAGTGGAACAAAGTTAAATGTCAAAGATTTCCAAGACTCAGGAAGCAGGGTAAGGCATGACATAAACTATAATAAATATTATTTTCTTTGTCCAAAAGTACAATAACTTATTTCAATATTTTAAGACAGCTTTCTAAGAAGAAATAATAAAATCTACTCAATATGTTTTTTAAAAACATCATGCTAAATGTTATGTATTTAAAATCTCATATTTTATTTATACTTTCTTTTTTAAGTTTATTTATTTTGAGAGAGAGAGAGAGAGAGGATGAAAGCAGGGGAGGAACAGAGAGGGAGAGAGAATCTCAATCAGGCTCCACACTGTTAGTGCATAATCTGATGAGGGGCTCAATCTCACGAACTGTGAGATCATGACCTGAGTTGAAATCAAGAGTTGGATGCTTAACCTACTGAGCCACCCAGGCGCCCCTCTTTATACTTTCTTAAAGTATTTCTGGAGCAATTCCTGGTTCAATCACATTAATTTCATTTTTCAGGGTGAAACATAAGTGCCTATTTTCTTTCTCCATACGTTTTTCTACATGTAATTGATCATTTTTATTTCAATGAGAAATATTTTAATGGAAATGAACAACATGTTCCAGTGTAGTTGTAGTGAATATCCAATCTTCTTAGGCTACATTTTCTGTTAAGTCTCACAGTGGCTAGCGGTTTTTAGGACAGGGTTGTATACCACATGACATCTCTTTATTTATAAAACTGCCATTTGTGCATTTTTGTTGGCACATGCCTACCAGTAAGTCAGTCTTGAATATTTTAAGTCAACAATATTGTTAGATTAGATCCTCGCACCTCTTCAAGAACCCGGATTCAGCAATCTCTCTCTCATTTCTGCATTAACAGTTATTCTTGTATGCTACATCTGTTTTTTCTCCCATCTGAAAACACAAACAAACCCAAACCAAGAGCTAAACCTCTCTAGACTTTCCCACTAGCAACCACACATAAGTGTGTTGAAAGAGTTCTCCATATCAGTGATGTCAACTGCTCTACTCTTCCTCTTTCTGGAAACTATTTATCCTTTCTTACCTCCTTTCCTACTTTTTACTCCATAAAAACGCTATCACAATGTAATAGACTGAAATTTTTAACTTCTTTTCCTTTTTTTTTTTATTTTTTTATTTATTTTTTTTATTTTTTTTTAACTTCTTTTCCTTATCTTTTCTCCTTGTTCTTTCCCATTTCTACACTATGCCATGAAACATGCATGATGGTAGGCATTGAAGGATGTTTTTGTCACTGTTGTGTTTTCCACTTTTACAATATTACCTGACAGATAATATACCCTTTAACGATATGTTGAGTAATTAAGTGAAAGTTTAGACAATCTGAAAATGAAATTTGACATATTAGAGGAAGGTTTTCTTTTTTCTTTTTCAATTTGAGAGAGAGAGAGCATGAGCAGGGGAAAGAGGACACACACACACACACAGAGAGAGAGAGAGAGAGAGAGAGAGAGAGAGTCTTAAGCAGGCTCCATGCTAAGTGGGGCTAGAACCCGTAACCCTGGGATCATGACCTGAGCTGATATCAAGAGTCAGACGTTCAACCAACTGAGCCACCCAGGCACCACAAGGAAGTTTAATAGAACAGTTTACAGTCTAAAATAATAATGTAATGAAGGTACATGCAAACAAGAAATTTTGATCCTTATTGCATGCAAAACACCAAATTTAACTTTAGATGAATTAGTTCAAAAACCAAAAAGAACATAAGAAAATAGAGAAATGTTCTTAAAATCTCTAGCTAGAGATAGTTTTGCATTCGAGAAGGCAAATGTAGGCAGTTGAAATGAAAAAGTTATAAAGAGATTTAAAATAGCATAATTGAACATATTGATAGATTTGATTCCATGAAATATGTACTATACATGTGTATATGTGAATATCTGTAATATACACATATTTATTCATAATTAAAATTAAAACCAAAAAAAATTCAATAACCTAAGGAAGACGCTAAATGCCAAGAGATAAATTGATAATGGACATTAATAAACAGGTTAGAAGTACATTTATAAAATAATCTTGCTTATAAAGGAGTTGGTCAGGATGTAAAATTTTTGGAATGACTTTTTGAAAAATGATCTATACTTACTATAAGGCTGTTTCACAGTATTTTTACGAGGACTAAATTCTTCCAGAAAAACAAAGCAGAGTCACAAGTAAACACACAGGCACATATTCTCTCTCTCTCTCTCTCTCACACACACACACACACACACACACACACAGACTTTTTCTGAAAGTAGAATAAAATATCCTATTATTTTAATAATTTTAATTATTACAGGAATATATATTTTCTATTTGTTATTCATTTATGTTTTCTATTTTGCAAATTATCTTCTTCATATACATGATTGTCAAACTCTACCTTGAGTGGGCTTGGTATCCTTCCTCGAAGGGGCACATGGCATCTCAAACTGAAGTCACTGTTTTCTGTCAATGTCATTTGCCCTATTTTTGAAACAGCTTAATTAGATCATCATTTTTAGTTATTTTTGTTCACAACCTGGAGTGGTATTTCTGCTACATAAATCAGCTAGTGTCTATCCCTTCTACTTCTTTATGTGATTTCATCTGCCCACATACCTGCCTCAGCTCTTATGCAGCTTCTCATTACCTTGAGAGTTTCATAGTTCCTTGAAAGCTCTTCCTTATTCATAATTTCTCTAGTTCTGATTTGTCCTACATACATTTGCCAGAGTATTGCTTCTGAAGGGCACATTTGATCATTTCCTCCTCTTGTTCATAAACCTCCAAAATTGTTTTGTTTCCCAACTCTAACCCTCAATGTGCCATACTTGTGATAGGAGTTGCCAACCTCAAACCTCAACAACATACCAGATTCTACTCTCGGATACAGGTAATTGGTAGTAGAGGAGTGTGTGTGTTTGTGTGTGTGTGTGTGTGCACGTGTGTGGTTTTTTTTTTTTTTTTATTGTTTGGTGATCTCAACAAAAATCTTAAAATATTAGGGTCACAGTTAGGGTTTGTGTTAGGTTGGGTTAGGATTCTCCAAGTGCATTCGCGTGCGCTTACCATTTGGAGGTCTCTCTGTTAGGAACCCAGCCTCCTTTGTTAGATTTACTTTCTGCTCTTTCTCTTCCCAAACCAGCCTTCTCCCTGGAACTTTCATATTTATACATGTATAAGAATCTCTGACTTTGGCAGAAATTTAGAAATGCTATTTTCAGGGTCTATATTTTTAAATGTTAAAAACTCTTTGATGGCTATTATGCATTCTGCTCTCGAATCTTAATTGGCTCAGCAGGCAGCCCTGGGGCCACAGGAACCAGGCGGTCTTCCTGTGGAGAACTGACCCCATCAACATTCTGAGGAAAATGGAACTCAGCCTGCCCCTTAACACTTCAGAACACTTCAGAACGCAGGGCACAAGTCCACAAGGAAGTTCACATACATTCCTATGGCCCTGATTACCAATTTGGATCACAAATTTCATGTGGGTCTTGCTCTTTAAAGATTCTCTAATTTCCTCATTTAAGATTTTTCCCCCCTTGAATTGTACTTTCATATTTTCTGCTAGAAGCATTATTCTTTCACGACTTAGTCACAATGATAGAGAGGCTTGAAAATAACATATGTGTTCAACATTTCAACTTTGAACACATTTTTATAAAAATGTAAGTTAAAGTAAATAATATATATATATATATATATATAATGAAAAGTATTTTATTTGTAGTTTCAGTTGCCCTTTCCTTTTAAATTATTAAAATTACCTGTTAAATTAAAAAGCACAATATATAAAATTAAAAAGCCCCAAATTTTACATAAAGCTATTTTTATTTTATACACTTGATTAAATATCATAAAGATGTCATAAAAGTAGAACTACTTCCAATGTTATGCTCTAAAGTTATCTATTATAAAGAATGGTGATACACTTCACGAAGGTTATGTTTACAGCACATATACAATTTCAAGAGGAAGATGAATTGTTTAATATCATAAATGTACATCAGCTACCATTTGCTAGTGTTGTGAAAATCATTTCTAATCCATGAGTTTCTCTATCACAAATCACAAATGGGACCATCAAGATAAGCAAGGAAACAGATGTTTAGAACTACCAGGAATCAATACCTAATTATGAAAGAATCTATTGCATTCTTGCTGTCTGAGAAGAAGGATTTGGCAGGTTAATTAATTTGTCTTTCCTCTTATCTAAGCACATCCATCACTCAAACCCTACATACATTCTGTATCAATATCTATCTCGAACATTGGCAGGAATACAATATACAGACTTCATGGAGCCCAGTTGGCAGTTGTATTTTATTTTGAGGTCATAGGGTTCTTGTCCTATGTGGAGGACTGTTTCCTTATGACCTAAAAGGTATTATCACTAGATTGGATGTTTAGATTTTAGAGATGGTGCTCTGCAAAGTGCTGAGTGCTGGACTCTGAATGAGGCTCCTGTGTATTCTTTTAAAAATGTATTTTTCTGGTTGTGTTTGTGAAACGTGCTCCCAAAATGCTGGTCCTCTCTGGGGTGTGAAAGCAGAATCAATACAATCCATAGGTTTCACATAATCTTTGGATAATATGCTAATTTTTCATGATAACTTCATGAATTCTAAATTATATAAGAAACAAATCTTTACTTTAAAATAAATCTTGGCAGAAATAGGTAAAAAGTAGCCTTAACTTTCCCTGGTAAAGATCCAGTGTTATTATTAAGGCCAACATCATCAGAAAATATGTATGTATGTATGATCAGTTACCTAAGTTTCCACTGATTTGAATTTCTTTAACTCTTATACTCAGTAAATCTAATCCCCCTAAATTCTAACTTCTATCTTGACCTTATTTAGCATCCATGGTCCATAACCCATTATCAAAAGTAAATCTTGTGAGCATTTTAATTCCTTTGCTTTTGTCTCCATCAGTCTTATCCCTGAGAAAAACCAACTGATTTTCTCCTCCAAGTATACTTGTAAGTAGTAAATACCTAGAAAAACAACAACAGTAACCACATGGAATGTTGACCACGCTTACTTTAATGACCAGAAATATCAAATCAGCAAATAGCATTGCCCAGTAATGTTCCACATTTCCCTTATATGCTTGCTTCCTCACTCTTCAAGGCAACTGGTTCACATTTCCTCTTTCCTCAGCTATTACACACACACACACACACACACACACACACACTCCCTACTCTTCTACTCAAAAGATGGTAGTATCTTATATTTCAATGACAGTAGAAAAATTATAAGAAGCCAATACCTCATCTCACTGACAGCAAACAAGTTTTATGTCTCATATGTCAACATACTTTATGGTCTTTTGCCATGCAAAAAAAGAAATTTTCCTGTTGCCCTATATCTCCTTTAAATTACAACTTTCTAATAGGTATCCTTCAGAACAAAAGTTAAAGAAAAACGTTCTCTTCTGTTATCTACACTTCTGCCACTCCTAAATTTGGTATTAGTTTCCCTTCACTCCTCAGTCTCCTAGGTAATTTCATCTAATGCTCTGTTTTATATAACAGCTTTATGTTAATAATCTCTCCCTATCACTTCAGAGGTCTATACTATCTTATTAATTACTTCACATGTACACTTGCATATATTATAAGCTCAAACTTATTCTTAAATAGAATACTTAATTCCCACCTTCACCTGCATACACAGAAACTGCTTTTTCCCCCCTCTTTCCTATTTCAAAGAACTGTGCTATAATATAGTTTATGAAACAAAAGAGTATGATTTTTCTTTATGCATTTTGTGATACTGTAGTTATAAGAAATATGTATTTGGTCTTTCTGCCCATTCCTGGAACAGAGCTCCTAAAATCATTGGAATTTCCTACGTGATGAGAGCAATAAAAGTATCTCTTGTTCTGTTAGATGAGGTGACTTTTGGAACATACCTAAGGATGGGTCTGGTTGACAGAGAAACCAACCACATGATTAGAGGCAGAACTTTCACTTCCTCCCTGCTCCCCTCTCCACACACCTCCAGGCAGGGAAGAGGGGTTGGAGATTGAGTTCACCATTAGCCAATAATTTAATCAATATTACCTATGTAATGAAGCCTCCATAAAACGCCAAAAGGACAGGCTTCAGAGAACTTCCATTTTGGTGACATGTGGAGAGGAGGGGAAAGTGGTACACTCTGAGAGAGCTTGGAAGTTCCTTCTATTTTCCCCAAGCCTTGCCCTGTTTATCTCTTCCATTGTTCCTGAGTTATATCCTCATATAATCCAATAATCCACTACATAAATATTTCTGTGAGTTCCATGGGCTGCTCTAGAAAACTACTCAAACCCAAGGAGGGGGCTTTGCAGAAGTTCAGATGATAACCTGGCTTTGCAATTGGCATCTGAAAGTAAGCAGGAGGCAGTCTAGTAGGAGTGATACCTTAATCTGTAGGATCTGATGCCATCTTAGGATAGATAGTATTAGAATTGAATTGAATTGAATGACATCCAGCTGGTGTCAAAGCATTTTTTGGTGCTGTGGTATTCCTTGACACACACACACACACACATCAGGATTGGGTGCTCAGAATCCTTGTCCCTTTTGCTTTCTGTATCCTTTCCATCAGTATCACTATTTTCTGAATCAGTTTAATTGTGTCTATCTCTATTAATACCAGACTGTTTTCAAACACAATCATTTCTCATGTGAACATTGCAAAACATTCTACAGCTTTGCTATTCAGATCTATAGAATTGGCAGGCATCTCCTGGGAGCATTTCAGAAATGCAGAATTTTAGACCCTGATTCATATCTATTTAATCAGAATCTGATTTTTAACAATATCCATCCTGTATGCAATTTGTGTGCACATTTAATTCTGAGAAGTCCTGATGTATGTAATCTAACTCCTGCCTATCTCTCTGTGCTCATTTACTAGACCTCACCAGTGGATTTTGATGACCTTTCTTTCCCTTAAATAATCACATTCTTTCTCTACATCGAATCTTTGTAGTGTTTGCATTCACTGTCTGATAGCTTTCCCCATCAATGGCTAGATCCTTCTTGCCATTCAGGTGTTTGGCTCAGTGTTACATCCTGAGAGTGCTGGGATACAATTTTTAATGGGTCTCTCGGGGTTCTGCAATTCTTGTCTTAAATTTTCTTCCTCACTACCTTTTCAAGAATGTTTCCATAGTAAACGACTGTGCAATTACAGAGAGTGTGCTCTGTTATGGAGCCGAAGACAAGTTTGTTCGATGTCCAGGAAGAAAATAAAAGTAATGTCTCCTTTTGTGCAGAAGTTGGGAAGATTCAATAGCATCCCACTTTAAAAACTGGGGTTTCCCAAGCTTGAATTTCTTCATCCATGCCACAAACATACTGTCAGCATAGCAACCCATTGGGCATGGCTACACATCACCCTTCGAGGGGCAAAGGAACTGATTAAACATGGAGCACATGCAGGCTATTATTCTATGAGTAATAAAACCCTCTGTCTTCTCCCATTATCCATGCAACTGTGGAATGAAGCAAATGGACTTTGAGAGACAAGAAGGACTGACGGGATTCATAGGTTCTGTGAAGCAAGTGGAGCTCTGGAACTAAAGTGACCAGTGACAAAGTGGAACATCATTTCCCCATAGCAATACTAATGTAACAACCTGCACGAAAAAAATAAGATAGGATACTTAGGAGTTACCTTTTCCTTTAGATCATCTCAATTGGTTTTGAACAGTCAAACCATACTGTTTTGATTATTCTTTTGGCTCTTTCTCTGCTACCAATCTTTTGGTTCTTTCTACACTATTGACACTAAAGTAAAAGAGTTAGGTAAACCACATCGGACTATGAAATGTGCAAAAACACAAAACCATTTTCACTTCACTATCGCTGCCTGAGCAACTTCATGGTTCTGAGAGAAAAAAATGAAACTGTAAGTCTTTATTCTTTAATGGGTTCTAAGTGCTTGCGAGAAAAATTTATAATGAATTTGTGTTCCTCTGCATGACCAAACTCTACTGAACTTTTGGATATGAAAACCTCATTATTTCAATATCTTTATTAATAGCATTTCTCAAGTGTAAATAGCAACTGTCATTAAATATGTATTGTTATTCAATTACTGCAATATAATTTGAGATATATTTCTTTAGCATTTCTGACAAATTTATTACATTTATTAGGTCTCTAAAGAATTGTTGTGGAAAGACAATGTGAGACTCACATCAGAAAATCTATTCATAGAGACCTACTAGACAATAAATATGAAAAGGGTTGTTAGTTATTATGTTAAACTTAATGTTCCTTGTTAATATGATATCAAATTACGTATTGATATTTTATGTCTTATACATTGGCCACCGTTAAAAATAAAGTCATTGCAAGAAAAAAATAATTTAGCTAAACCTATAAATAAAGAGGAGAAAATGGTTTACTAGCATTATTTAGGTACTTAAATTTCCAATATTCTCAATGTGAGTCATTAGTAAGATATATCTAACAAACATGCTACTAAAATCTCAAAGTGCTGTGACAGAAATCGAGCATTTAGAGTGAGGGAGGTGATAGTTCAGTTCTGCTCTTTACTGGCCAGACCACACATATTAATTTATTCTGTTTTGGACCTATATTTTAAGAAGTAAGATGACAATTTAGAGAATAATAGGAAAGGTAAGAATATTCAAAATCATCAAGATTGAGTAATGGAATTAATCTTGTATCTTATACAAGAGAATGCTCACAGAATCTTCAACCATGTGAATAATTATCACAAGGAAGCTGACTTGTTCTGTATTCCTGGCTTGAGTTTTTGAATTGTTAGTAGGACAGTTGACTGGACAGGGAAAAATAAATACTGAAACAGTAACATATTAACAGAGACTTTAAATAAGATGATGTAGTAGGCCCTAGAAAGAAATGGATGCTAAGAACACTACAGGATAAAGGAACAGCAACTGCAGAGCCTTGAGGCTAAAATGAGAATTAGGAAGTAAGAAAAAGCAAGATTTTATATACAAAATAAGCTATGCATATATGTATATGTCAATGTTGCATCAAATAACTATGAATTTATGCTCTTAAAATCCCTTTGTCAAAGGAACATTCCAGGTAGTTATATATCATTTATACAATGGTTAATGATGCTAAATGTAACTTTTTTAAATGTTGGTTTAATTAGAAAAACTAATTCTTCTGATTTATTTCCAAACTACATTTTTGCCAATAAACAGTAATCAGCTTAACTAAAATATATATGGAATAACACCCATATTTTTTCCATAACCATTTAAACAAAATAACTGTGACATAAATTTAGGTTTTGTGTACATAAGTAGGACTTTGAAAAACTTAACAGTAAAATTTTCAACTGACTTTTCAAAGGCAAGTTATCTGCAAAAGGAAACCAATAAAAAATTATATTTTTTCTGAAAAAATCTATCTAAAATTATATGATATTTACAAAGTATATTTAAAATAGTACCAATCTGCTTTTCATAAATTGATAAAGAGAATAGGTATTACCAAATTTTGAAAAACCATGAAACACATTGTACAACTTGTAAAAGTTGAGTAGAAGAGTAAGATTTGGATCTAAAGTCTTCTAGCTTGAGGTTATTTACCCTTTTACACAACTACCTTTCCTAAAAGGTTTTACTGCCAAGGTGAAGAAACTGGTCAATTAATAATGACAAGTCCAACAAATTACATTAAATTATGCCAACATATACAGCCTTATACACTCCTCCTCAGATTTTCAGTAGTATTTGACAACGTAACTTTATCTTGCATCTGAAATTATGCTCTATTTTCAAGGTCTTAGATAGTCACCTGTCTTTTTTGGATTCTTTTTTGTTTCCAATTTCTCTTACTGTTTTTATCTTTTTATTCTCCCATTGGAGAGTTCTAGACTTGTTTCCCAGAATGCCTCCACTTCCTTATTTTATAACTATTTTAAGTTTATTTATTTATTTTTGAGAGGCCCCGAGAGAGAGAGAAAGAAAGGGAGAGAGCAAGCGAGCAGGGGTGGGACAGAGAGAGAGAGTATGTGAATCCCAAGCAGGCTCCACACTGTCAGCAAGGAGCCCCACCTGGTCTCAAACTCACAAAGCATGAGATCATGACCTGAGCTGAAATCAAGAGTCAGACGCTTAACCGACTGAGCCACCCAGATGCCCAACATCCACTTCTTTAAAATGCATTTTTCTCGGGGAAAATTGTCCAATATTTATTTCCAAGACAGACTGACTTTCCACAACTCAGACTTTATTCTGATTAAGACAGGTCTTTTGGAAAGGTGTGTGTAGGTATGTGTGGATGGAAACTAGAGAAGCCTGGAAACATTTGTAAAATCAATGTTGAAAAATGTGATAAGTGAAACAAAGTTGATTTTTAAAAATGTGTATCAGAATTGAAGAACTGACTTTGTTTACTAGTATGGCTCTGCTTAAAGCTATTTCTGCTTCAAGACTTTTTATTTCAATTATTTTTAAAATTTCAAGATTTTTTCAAGGATTTTCATATGCCTTTTTAAAATACTAAGATAAGGAGAATAGAGTAAATAAGACATTAGCAGGAGATGAAGAAGTAAGGGTTATGGTCACCAATAAGGAAGGACAAAAGAACAGCAATATATAAGATCCATAAAAGCAGCAAAGTGGTCTATGTGTTTTATTTCCGTAAAACCCCAGCACCTACAATAATGTCTATTGCACTATAGTTGTTCAAAAAACTTTTTTTTATTTTTAAAGTTTATTTATTTGCTTTGAGAGACTGAGAGATATAACGGGGGAGGGGCAGAGAGAGGGAGAGACAGAACATCAAACAGGCTCTACATTGCAGCACAGAACCCAAGGCAGGGCTGGATCTCAAGAACTGAGATCAGGTCACGATCTGAGCCCAGATCAAGACTCAGATGCTTAACTGACTGAGCCATCCAGGTGCCCCAATAAACCTTTGTTTAAATCAATCTTGATTTCAGCTCAGGTCATGATCTAACATTTTTGTGAGTTCCAGCCCCATGTCTGCCTCTGCACTGACAGTGCAGAGACTGCTTAGGATTGTCTCTCTCTCCTTCTCTCTCTCTGCCCCTCCCCAGCTCCTGCTCTCACTGCCTCTCTCAGAATAAATAAATACACTTAAAAAAACTATCAAAAAAAATGAATGAACTATCCAGTAAAGTGTAAAGGAGTTTTACTAACATAGAAAATGTGGATTATATATTCCTACTGTTTAGAACAGTGGTTCTCAACCTTTTCAGGCTTAACACTCTTAATTTTTGTTGTTGTTGTTGTTGTTCGTTTATTTATTTTTGACAGAGAGGGAGACCGAATGCCAGCAGGGGAGGGGCAGAGAGAGAGGGAGACACAGAATCTGAAGCTGGCTCCAGACTCTGAGCTGTCAGCACAGAACTTGATGCGGGGCTCAAACTCATGAACTGTGAGATCGTGACCTGAGCCAAAGTCGGACGCTCAACCGAGTCACCCAAAACTCTTTTAAACTTAAAAAACTTTTGAGGACCCAAATGA
This sequence comes from Panthera uncia, assembly GCF_023721935.1. Lineage (NCBI taxonomy): Eukaryota > Metazoa > Chordata > Mammalia > Carnivora > Felidae > Panthera > Panthera uncia. Next base: position 96,020,382 of record NC_064811.1, on the reverse strand, counting down.
GGTAATTAGTTGTATGTAATATGAGGTTATTTACTATCATGTAAGGAATGATATTAAGAATATGTATAATTTAAGAGGGCATTTTTTGGGATTGGCACTGGGTGTTGTATGGAAACCAATTTGACAATAAATGTCATTAAAAAAAAGAATATGTATATATTAAATATTTTTTAAATAACAATAATGAACCTGTTATAACTGACATAAATATGTTTATGGAAAATACTATTTCAATGCAAAAAATAGTGAGTAAATTGGATTATTTTATATTTTCCAATATTTTTAATGTGTATCTTTCCATATAATTGTAGGTATTTTTCTTCGATGCTATGCCAAAACATAACAAGTAGTCATTTCTTAAAAGTCTGTTTCAATGTGGAATTTGGACCTTATCACTGAGCTTTTTGTAGTGTGTGCATTAAAACCCACTGGACATACTTGCATTTTGAATGGACATTTTATCCACAAATGACTTTTTAACACAACACATTGGTCATTTGGAAAGTGTTAATTTTTAGATTATGAAAAACATGTCTGAAAGTTGACACATTTTATTATAAAAATTAAAAATAAATGCATTTGTTAATGTTCTCATCAGAAAAATATTTAAGCACTCAAAATTGCAAGCTCAGAGTGGTAGATACAGGTTTTCCAAAATTCTAATATTTGTTCTTAAGCTCAAATTTGAAGTTATCCTCTTAAATTTCAGGCTAAATTAGTTTATTTAGCCAAATACCTAAGCCTGTATAAATCCTGTCTCTCTTGGTCATTTTTTCAAGCATAATTATGATTAATTTGAAAAAGTAACTAGCTCAGTTCTCAAATTAAACAATCACACAGGTACTTTCACTGAAAGCAATAATTGTACTTAGATCACATACTTGATGTATATTTTCACTTTACATATTTCACTCATAATATTAAATATGCACACCTACTATCGCCAATATTTAATATTTTTACATCTTCATTGAAAATGAGAAGTATTTGTTTGTTTTTTTTACCACTAGCACTTGGTGATGAAAAACACGTTGATTACTAGAAGAGATTGGTGCCTCTGTCTTGATTCAGGCTAAGGCACCATCAGTTTCACTCACCATTGAGTTTGCAACTTTAGCACACACATTAACACAGTGAAATAAAAGCAAATAACATTTTGTATTATTATGAAGTTATTTTTGATCTCATGGACTTCCTGAAAGCATTGTGGGGTGTCCCTACACAAACATATGAATCTCGCTTTGGAAACTGCTGTTCTACAAGGTCATTACATTAAATTTCATTTCTTCCAAATACAGTCCAACACAATATAGTTTCTGAATATATTTTTTCTACATGGTACTTTCTACAATGTTAATTGTTGTGACTGTCAAATACCTTTCAAATTCTATGAATACAAATGAAACAAAACAGCACCTGGAAAAAAGCTTAAATTTGTAAAAGAACATGTGTTTTCAGCTCCTTGACCAGATTGGATGATATTGATTGCTATCTGTTTATGTCTAAGGCAATGTTTTATGCTACTTTGGATTTATTATTTCAGGCTCATTTATTGTGCCATCCATTATTTTGTTATAGCACTGACCTTTTGTTATCAGCTATAATTCTAGTATTGACAGGCAAAAATAAACTATCTATAAGGCATTAGTTAATATATCTGCCAGGGGAATATGCAGGCTTGGTCTTTATGAAGCATTATGTTTTTAAAATATTTTAATGTTTATTTATTTTTTGAGAGAGAGAAAGAGAGAGAGAGGGACAGCAGGGGAGGGGCAGAGAGAGAGAGGGAGACACAGAATTGGAAGTAGTCTCCAGCTCTGAGCTGTCACCACAGAGCCTCATACAGGGCTTAAACTTTGGAGCTATAAGATGATGACATGAGCGTAAGTCAGATGCTTAACCAATGGAGCTACCCAGGAATCCTGCATCATTTATATATTAAGTAATATCACTGATCTCTTATTAACTATTGTTAATTAATATCCATTCATTAGTTGTCTTCATGATAGATTATTTTTTGAATTATCATATTGTGATTGGCCTAGTTTGAGCTATAGGACTTTCCTTTAATTAGAAAAAGGCACATTATCTGATACATTTTATCCAATGGAGAATGCATAAGTCTCTAAGAAATGGTAGTACTGTTATAAAAAGAAAATATTTGTTTTTGAGTTACTAAATAGGTGACTCCACTCTGTAGTTCACAAGCTTTGGATATCTGGTCCCTGATACCTTGTATATTGTGTTCAGTGAGTCAGGAAACAAGAATTCCAAGAAGGGTCCCATAGGAACCTAACTCTGTGTATTATAAATTACTAGTCAAGTGACAAAGAAAATGGAAAAGTTGGAGCACAGTCACCTTTGTGGGGCTTTATGAGGATATATAAAAACATAAACTTTATTTCAGAAAAATTATAAACTCATGTTACTGTAATTATAACTAAAAATTTAGAATATGAATTTTTGAATGAATTAACACAATTCAAGAAATATTGCATCTCCAGTATTCCAAACAATTCATTTAAAATGAAATATTCATTCATGTAAGTGGATTATCTGTGTATGGCAATTAAAAAACTAAAAAAAAAGTACAGTCTACTTTTCTGATATCAACTTATGGATATAGCCTAGAATATTCTTCACAAACCAATTTCTGTGAAAATTGGAGAAATTCATCAATGATATTTTTGATGGCTTTGCAATGTGTCAACATGGAGAAGTGAGACAACATTTTCTAGAATCTTTATCAATTCATTTCCTGTTAGCCTTGGCTTTGAGAGATTCTTATTGGAGATTTAAAGGGCAAAAGTGAAACAGCAGCCATTTTCTGTACTCTGTAAAGGTTGTTTTTCTGATGCAACAGATAAACATACAACTATTTCATATTCCCTGCATCCTCCTTTAGTTTCTTTGAATCCTGGGCCACGTATATGTTTTCCCTCATACTGAAGGTCCCTCTTATCTTCTATCAAGGTCAGAGACAATAAGAACTAGCACAGATTTCTGTCTCCCGTCTCTATCTTCCTTTCCTGACTTCCTGCTCCTGTTCTCTGGCTTCAAGCTCTCACATCAGGTATGACAATAGTTTTACAGAAACTGCCTAACCAGCTGCCTTGTGTAAGGTCAAATCCCTGTGAGGTACAGTGACAGTTACTTTCACGTATAACCAAAATTTAGGGGAGTATAAAATAAAAGCTAAATTTACGTTATCCCTAGCATGTCAAGAGAAACTTTTTATAAAGTGTTTTCTGAAAGTTTTCAGGTTTGTATATATGGAAGTCAACAATGGATTTGAAAAAATTGCAGAATTTGCACCTTTTTTTTAGAAAATGGGTTAACCTATGTTAAATGCACTTTGGAAGTTTTAGAGAGAAGGACTTCACACTCAGTAGCAACCATCTGTTGAAGAGAAAAAGTGACAACATTGGGAAAACTTTCCCTCTAGAGAGAAGTTGATTTATTTTATCCTGTCAGGCCAGAAAAAGCACAGCAACAGAAGGAGTCTTTTATCTATTGTTCTCACCAGCTTTTAACTTACTGCATAACTGACACTCTCATCATACTGTTCTCCCTCCCTCTGACAGAGCATAAGTTTTATGAGGACAGACATCTTTCACTGTTTTGTTAATTAAATACCTAGGCATGAATTAAATGCTCCGTAAGTATTAGAATGATGAAGGAATAAGTGAATGAGTAAATGTATGAATGGTTGGAGTCCCTTCTTTTCTTGAGATTGTTTGTGATCCAACAGGAAAGAAATTCCATGTGATTAAAATAAAAATAAGCCTTGGTGCTCTTAACTTCCTAGAATCTGTTTTAACATATGAACACAACACAAAGGTGTTCAAGAACATGACTGAGGAAAAACAGAACAATAAAAAAAAAATTATCCCTTTATTCCTGTAGACTCATTGTTGATATTACCCAAAATTCATATTTTTAAACCTAATGTCCCATGTGAAGGAATTAAGAGGTGAACCTTTGGAGAGTGCCTAGGTCATGAGAATGGAACCCTCAAGAGTGAAATTAGTGCTTTTATAAATGAGAACCTGGAGAACACCCTCACCCTTTCTGCCACATTAGGATACGATGAGAAGTATAAAACAGGGAAGAGAGCCCTCACTAGAATCATGCTAGCATCATGATCTTGGACTTTTAGTCTCCAGATCTGTATGAAATACATATTTGTTGTTTATGAGCCACCTAGTCTGTGGTATTTTGTTCTCGCAGTGCAAAGAAATTAAGAAATTGTTTTCCTCTAAAGCTTATGTAATCTAGGTGGCTTCTCTCTTTTTTTTTTTTTTCTTATTTTCCACTAATAGGCAGTGATATTCTTCTTCCTCACATACTACCCTCCATTTGACTTATTAACTAAACCTCTGGTCTTTTATTTCATCATACAATTCTAGTTCCATTGAATCCATCTCTTCTTTTAGCTTTTATGAAGCTGAATCCAGGTAAGTGGGCAGCATATTAAAAATCTATATTGGAGGAATAAGAATTTTTACAAAAATTAAATCAAAATAGATTAAAGACTTAAATGTAAGATCTGAAACTGTAAAAGTCCTAGAAAAGAACATGGGTAAAAGCCCTTTGACATTGGTCTTGGCAAAAACTCTTTGGATATGACACAAAAAGCACAAGCAATAAAAGCAAAAGGTAACTGGAACTACATCAATTAAAAAGCTTCTGCACAGCAAAGGAAACAACCAACAAAATAAAAAGGTAACCTATGGAATGAGAAAATATTTGCTGACCCTTTATCTGACAATAATTTAATATGTGAAATATCTATACAACTCACAACTCAATAGAACAAAACACAAAACCAATTTTAAACATGAGTAAAAAGCTTGGGGCATCTGGGTGACTCAGTTAAGTGTCTGACTCTTGATTTCAGCTCAGGTCATGATCTCACAATGGTTCAGGCCCTGCTTCTGGCTCTGTGCTGACAGTGTGAGGCCTGCTTGGGATTGATTCTCTGTCTCCCTTTCTCTCTGCCCCTCCCCCCCATGCTCTTTCTCTCTCTAAAAAATAATCATTTAAAAAAATGACCAAAGAACTTGAATAGACATTTTTTCTAAAGAAGATATCAAGTGGTCAACAACTATATGAAAGATGACAACATCACTAATCATCAGGGAAATGTAAATCTAAACAATGAGATATCATCTCATACCAATTAGGATGGCTAGTCTCAAAAAGACAAGGACAAGTGCTGATGAGGATGTGAGGAAAATTAGGATTAAAATAGAGCTATCATATGATCTGGCAATTCTCACTGGTATATAGCTGAAGAAATAAAAAAAAATATATAACTTTGAAGAGATATCTGCCCTCCCATATTCACTGAAGAATTATTCACAATAACCAAGATATGGAAACTACCTAAGTGTCCACCAACAGATAAATGGGAAAACAAAAATGTGACATATAACTGCAATGGAAGAGTATTTACCCATAAAAAAGTATGAAATCTTGCCAGCTGTGACAACATGGATATACTTTGAGAGCATTATGCTAAGTAATATAAGCCAGATGGAGAAAGACAAATACTGTATGGTATCACTTCTATGTAGAATCTTACAAAAAAAGAATAAAAAGGTCAAACTCTAGACGCAAAGAGTAGAATGGTGATTGTCAGGGACTGAGTGGGGTTAAAGGAAATGGGGACATGTTGATGTCAAGAGTTTACCTACACTACTCCATGGTATTGCTGTCTCAGCATTCATTTTGTTTGGCCAAGTGGCCTGAGAAGGACCTTAAAATGACTTTAGGCCCTCATACAAACACATGTCCTACATAATAGCTCACAGATTCACAGGTAAATAAAAGTTCCTGATACGACTCGGCCAATAGCTGTTGTGATAGTCTCTACCATCACTTGTGCACCTCTTAAGTAAGACCCCTGTGGATCTTACCCAAACCCCATTCTTTTGGTCTGAATTGATCAACCTGTCCTTAACCAAGGACCTCCAAAGCACTCACTAGCAGAGACTAATAAAGCCATGTACCTCAAGTCCTAGAACTCTCTCTCTGCCTGCACCCTGCTTGAACCTCCTCATGTTCCCCTTAAAGGGACATGTGTACTTCCTCCAGGACCTGTGAGTAATAAATATTGAGATACCTTTTAAGATATCTGTATGTCGGTTCCTCTTGTGATCTTTCCCTGAACTGTGGCTCACCAACCGGCACCCTGGGGTCCTACTTTACAAATGTTGATTTATCAAAATCATAACAGCTAGTCAAAGAGTATAAGCTTTCAGTTACAAGATGAATAAGTTTTGAAAATATGATGTACAGCATGGTGACTGTACTTAGTAATACTGTATTGATATTGAAATTTGCTGAGAGTAGACTTTAAACATTCTCAAAAGAAAAGATAACTATGCGAGGTGATAGATATATTAATTAACTTGTTTTTTGGTAACATTTAACAATGTATACATATATCAAATCATCATGCTGTACACTTTAAATACATATAATTTTATTTATTAATTATACCTCAATAAAAATTAACTGCTGGTGGGAACAGAAGTTGGTATTGCCACTACGAAAACAGTGTGGAACTTCCTCCAAAAATTAAGTATAGAAATACCATACGATCCAGTTATTCCACTCCTGGTTATTTATTCAAAGAAAATGAAAACACTAACTTGAAGAGATAGATGCACCCCCATGTTTATTGCATCATCGCTTATAATAATCAAGATATGGAAGCAATCGAAATGTCCATTAATAGATGAATGGATAAAGAAGATGCCAAATGTGTACACACACACACACACACACACACACACCCCACAGTAGGAACATTATTCAACCATAAAGAGGGATGAAATCTTGCCATGTGTAGCAACACAGATGGACCTGGAGGGTATTTTGCTAAGTGAAATAAGTCAGACTGAGAAAGATAAATACCATAGGATTCCATTCATATATGGAATTTAAAAAGCAAAACAAAAGTCAGAATCAGACCTATAAATATAGAAAACAAACCGATGGATTCCAGAGGGAAAGTGGAGATGAGGAAAATGCATGCAGGTAAATGATAAATACAGTTTTCCAGTTATGGAATGAATAAGTCACAGGAATAAAAGGCACAGCAGAAGGAATATTGTTGATGTATTATAGTATCAGTGTATGGTGACAGATGGTAGCTACAGTTGGGGTGGGCATATAGCATACCATAATACAGACTGAAGTTAAATCACTATGTTGTACACCCAAAACTAATGTAGCATTGTTTGTCAACTCTACTCAAATAAAAATGTATGTATGTATGTATGTATGTGTGTATGTATGTATTATTTAAAAAATAAAGGAAAGTAAACTTCTAAAAATTTTTTTACTGTTGGGATTCTTGGGTGGCTCAGTCAGTGAGCATCAACTGGATTTTGGCTCAAACCATGATCCCAGGTTCATGGGATCAAGCTCAGCAGCAGGCTCCAGAATCTCTCTCTCTCCCTTTGTCCCTCTCCCCTGCTTGTGCTCTCTCTCTCTTTCTAAAGTAAAAAAAAAAATAAACAAATTACTGTGATCACACACACAAACATACATTTTGGAAATAATGTATACAATAATGTTGCAACACAAAGGATACCATAAAATTGGGAAGAGAGATATTAACCAGATGCAATAGGGGCACATAGTAACCAAAAGCCCTGATTAAAATATCTGGGAACACTCCTAAGAAGGAGATAGTATTTAAATTAGAACTGGATAGTTAAGTATGAATTCCAAAAACAATATTTTTGGTCAATATAATTATGATCAATATGATAGACTGAATAAAATGAAAAACGATTCATTACAATATCAAATTTACAAATGCAAAATAAAGTAACAAAAACCTAAACTATCACATAGATGAGCTATAATTTAAGTAGTTGCAGAAGGATATAAAGATATGCTCAGAAACTACAATCATACATTCAGGAATAAAGATGTGTGTGTGTGTGTGTGAGAGAGAGAGAGAGAGAGAGAGAGAGAGGGTCAGATTAGTAATGGGTAGATGGAACACTTCATATATATATGAAATATTTTATTTTTAGGTAGGTTGGCATATGGATTTTTAAATTAATTGAATTTACCACCTTTCACTATTATTTTCTCTTATATACCACTTTCTTTCTTACTGATCCCAAACTAATTGCATATCTCCTTATATCTTCTGCCTCTCCCATCATAACCTGTGTCTTTCAAAACTCCAATCTGCTTACATCTGTTTTTCACACCTGGAACTGAGCATCTGAATAAGTTTGCATCCAATCACTGAGTCACACTGCATAGTATTACTTTAAATATATTATTTCAATATTAGGGGACACTAAATCTTTCTGGTTATTTCAAATATATTTCACTTACCAATTCATTTTACTATTCTGAAAAATGATGACATAATGCCTCTTCTTCCCAATCTCAACTGATAATTATGTTTACTATGAGAAAATGAAGGAAATATGAAGGAAGTTCTACATTTCTTGACCACAAAATTTACTTTTCTACTGCCTCTGCTAAAAAGGGTGGATATTTATTACTTTATCCAGTCTAAAATCAATCATTCCATTTATGTACTAGAGTTAAATTAGGCCATTTTCCTTGTATTCATTCTTTTTTTAAAAAGATTTTATTTATTTATTTTTGAGAGAGAGAGAGAGAGAGAGAGAGAGAGGTGGGGGAGAGGCAGAGAGAGGAGGAGACAGAAAATAAATGTGGGACTAGAACTCATAAACTGTGAGATCAAGACCTGAGCCGAAATCAAGAGTTGGATGCTTAACTGACTGAGTCACCCAGGGGCCCTGTAATCATTCTTTACATCTTCGGTATGTTGTCTGTATTCTCTTGTTTCTTAGACTCTCCCGTTAGCATAAAATACAATAAAATAAATCTCATCTTAAACAAAAACAAAAACAAATTAAAAAATTTCACTTGACAGCACAGGCATCTCCAAGAACTGATTTATTTTTTACTCTGCATTATGGAGATTGCAAGATTGTTATCTATTTTTGCCACCTTCACTTTCTTTTTTCCAGTGATCTATGGAACAACCCAAAAGAGTTCTCTTCCATTCTCTAAAGAGAATTCCTATTGGTAAGGTCAGTAATGAACTCTACATTACCACATGTCAGCTCCTGTTTCTAATCTAACTTTGCTTAAGCAATGCCTAATTCAGGTGATTGTTCTTTCCGTTCTATATTTAATTTCCTGATTTTTGATGCATCACACCCTCCTGGATTTCCTCTAAACTCAAGGACCATTTCTTGTTAAGTCTTATATGTTATATATTTCTAATTTTCCTACCAATAAATGATGAGTTCTTATAGGTTTTTTTCTCTCCTTTTCTTCCTTTTCAAATACTTATTGTTAAGGTTATTCTTGAGTCACTTGTCTTAATAAACTATGTCTAATCTAATGATCCCCAAAATTTATGTCATCATTCCTGACCTTTCCTCTGAATTTTAGATTCATATCATGGCTAAGATGTTAAGAGACATTACAAATGACCCACCTCTATGAATGAAATCCTAATCCATCTCAAATGTCTACTTCTCCCCTGTGCTGCCCTATTACAGTAAATGGCACAACCATTTAATCAATAGCATTTAATTCTATATTCTTGCTGTCTTCTTGGCTTCTCTATTCTGATCCCAATATAATGCATGAGACAATGCTGTTTCTATTTCCAAAAATTATGTCCCAATTGGAAATGCTGCATTTGAGAGAATAGATCAACTCACTAAGAACTCTCCAGTCAATCTAAGCAACATATAAAGTGGAATAATCACATATTCATCATGTGCTTCAAGAAATAGTGTACTAAAAACTGTACAGCATAACTGATGTTATGTTGTCACTCCCATCTCAAAAAAATGGTGTTTAGTGGGGCTCCTGGGTGGCTCAGTGGGTTAAGCATCCGACTCTTGATTTCTGCTCAGGTCATGATCTCACAGTCCTGAGATCAAGCCCCTCATCAAGCTCCATGCTAAGCATGGAGCCTGCTTGGGACTTTCTTTCTCCCTCTCTCTCTGCCACTCCCCCTGCTCACACTCTCTTGCTCTACCCCTCAAAATAAATAAACACTAAAAGAAATGGTGGTTAGAATGAGCTACATGAATCAAGCTTAACAAAATGTTTTTAATTTTTGAAAGTGAGTGCTGAGTACACCTGGGTTCAATATACTCTTCTTTCCAGTTATATATACAAATGAAATTTTCTATAACAAAATTACTTATATGTACCATATAAATACATTATATACATACAGATGCATATAATGTACATACACACATATTCACAAAGCCATATATATGATACCTGGCTACATTTTAGACCTTCATCCCTACAATCTCCTCCTTACTACCCTGTATCAGGTATATAACTATATTTTTTGTAGTTCCTCAAATTTACCAATCCCATTGTCATTTGAGTGTTTTACATTGACTGTTCCCTTGCCTGGAATACTTTTCCCCTGATATCCACATGACTCATTATCACACTTTATGTAGTGCTCAAAAGTTTCCTCTCTGAAAAAGCTTTGTATTACCACCCTATCTAAAATACCACTCTGTTTTATTCCATCTTCCCTCTGTGGATCTATCCCATTAAAATGCTGGTTTCATAAGAGCAGAAGACAAACATTGTGTGGTCATCAGTGTATCCTCTGTGCCTTGCACAGTACCTGCTATATAGTAGTTGGGAAATGTTTGCAAATAGAATAAATAAATTTACTTGAATTTCATTTCTTTTTTGACCCAAGGGTTAACAGTGTTTTTGAAATATTCTTGATACTGGTATTTTTCTACCTTTTTTTAAAAAACAGATTTATAGTTTTATTACATCCAGATCAGAAAAAAAAAATTATTATTTCTACTTTTGGAACTTTTTTCATTTCCTAATGTATTAACAATTTTTATGATAATTTCATAGACTCTTGATGGCATAATCTCTGTAAAGAGATTATGGTGAGTAATTGCACTATATATATACTTGAAATTAGTCCATTTTATTTTTAATTAGATTTCTTTATTCATATTTTTGAAGTTTCATGTGAGCATTTGCAAATTAAGACCAGTAATTTTTTTCAGTATACCTCTAGTGAAATAATTTGATCTTTATCGTGGTTTATGTCTCTCTCTCTATTTATTTATTTTTGAAAGAGAGAGAGCATGAACAGGGGAGGGACAGAGGGAGGGAGACACAGAATCTGAAGCAGGCTCTAGGTTCCGAGCTGTCAGCACAGGGCCCAATGTGGGGCTCAAACTCATGAACCGCATGATGATCCGAGCTAAAGTCAGATGCTTAACCGACTGAGCCACCCACACGCCCCTATATATTTCATATTTTTATTCATTGTCTTATTTCATCATTCGATACTACATTTTTGGCAACTGACATTTTACATGTGTGAATATCACCTAATTCTGGCCAGAGAGTAAAGAGAGATCTTGTGCTGTGAGGCCACCATGAAACTATTCCACCTTAGTGAAGAGTTAGGAGTAAGAGTAATCTTTTTCTGAGTCTCAGCATTGTCTTGTTCTGATATAGTGCCTGGAGATACTGCAGCTATTTACCAAAGGACAGAGCTGACATAGACAGGGTGACAGGGTAGAAAACACTGTGAAATCTGACTTGATGATAAATATCCTTATTGTTCAAACAAATGAAATGGAGCAGACAGTATCTCATCTGATACAGTACTCTAAAAGATTCTCCAAGAAAAATCCTGGTGATTGTGCACTCCAAGTTTTTAAAATATTTTAAGTGTTTGGCTCTGTTCACTTTACGTTTCAATGACAGTTTGCTTGTGAAAATATTGGTTCACCCTTCTTTACTTGAATACTTCATAGTATATGCTTTCTTTAAAAAGTGCAACATAAGAATTTGGAGAAGCCTCAGGAGAATTAATTTCCTTCTTTTTAGGTTGACTTTTATAACATGGATGTCATATTCTGCCTTTTCTCTATGAGGTGCATTGAATTTACTGGACTATGTCTTATTGCTTATTATTTTGGGCGGAGGGAGCAGAGAGCAGTTTGCATATTTAGTCTATACACGTTTTTTGTTTTCTTTCTCAAATATTATCCTGTATTCCATCTTTAAATTGTTATCTTTTACTTGTTCAGTTCCCTTCTTTTTGGATCTAAGACTTAAACATATTTGTGTAACACATTATGTGTAAACTATACCTTATATTTCTATAAGAGCATCATTTTCCTCTCTTTTAAAAAATGTCCATCTGTGTATGTCTTTGTGTGTTTGGGTGGAAGATCATTTTAAATTCTTCCTAAACTATGGCTTAGCAATTCAGCTGTTTGCAGTGCTTTCGATTTTTTTTGTTGTTGTTGACAACCACATAGATTCTAAAACATTGACTAAGGACACAAGTATCGACTATGGTTCTTTCTCTTTCTCTCTCTCTCATGGTTAACAATGTGACGATGATTTCTGTGGTTTAATCTTTCCTCATTTCTTTTTAGCTTCCTCATATGATTCACCTCCTGTTTTCTTTTAATCAAAGATGTACAAAGCAGTCACTTGAGGAGCATTACCACTGAAGAATATGTTCTATGCTACAGAGATTCTGACTTTATTATAATTATAATTTGGCCACTGATATTTGTAAAACAAAAATTCCCCCAAAAGTTCTAATGTGCAGCCATTGAGAAATCTTGATCTATTTTAATTTTTTGGTTACTTATACTTTGAGATTAATTTTTAAAATCCACAATTTGCTTGTAATTCACCTATGTTTTCATGTTTACTCAGATCGGATTAAGAAAATTATTTTATACTTTTGATTTCATTATAGTTTATGAATATTATTTCATTTTAATTTCTTTTTTAAATTACTTGAATTTTTTCTTAACTACATTAGCTAAGTGTTGATTTTTCTATTGTTTTATATGAAAAGAGTCAGCTCTTTCATTCATTCAGTCATTTCATCAATTTTGTTTTCTACTTCATTTTTGTATATTTATATACATTCTTCTATTTTCTCTTAAATTAATGCTCTATTCCCTACTTAAATTTTGAACTGGGTAATTATTAAGTTTATTTTCACCATCTTTTTCATAAATATATTTAGTTAATTTCTGGATATTTCTCTAAACATACTTTAGCTGTACCCCATAGTTTCTGGTAAGTCAGGGCATTAGGATAGTCTGTTCCAAGATTGAAAGTTGATGAAAATAATGATTTGCCCTTTGTTTGATGCTGCTTTCCTTGGGCTCACTTTTCAATCAGCTACAAAGCATGCAAAGTTTTAAATCGGATAAAGATACAAGAATATGAATATGGTGTCATGTTGGCCTTCAAATAGTCTCACAGGGATTCATGTGATAGTTGAGATTCTTGGCAGCTATCCCAGAGTGAAATATCTGCCCAATTAAAAGATTGGTGGGCCTGTTGCCCTTTATATTTGCAGATTTGTAGGAATGTCAAACAAGCTGACATTAAAGTATAGAGAATAATGTTTCTACTGAGTAACCCAGATATACTGGCAATATTATTCTAATATTCTGAAGTAATTCTGGGACAATCCTTCATTATCTTCTTATGGAGTATAAGATCTACATATTTTCTACTTATTCTATTAATATTTTCCAAGCTCAAACATGGCCATCACCTGCATAATAGTAAATGTTTTAATTTAATGTATCACTTAGAAAAAAAACCTTAAGGACTCATATTTTAGACTTTACCTACTTAGCATTGAACTTTGTCATTTAGTAAACTATTCTGACTGAGAAGCAGAGGAAAGAATAGGAGATTTGAAGTAAAAAGATTAGAGTCCAGGTTTCAGATTTATTAATTAAGAAAATTAAAAAAAATATTCTAAAGAGTCTAATTCATAGATTTCTCATTTGTAAAAGGGTATAAGTAGAATTTTTTGAGAATTAAATGTGATAATGTATGAAATCCAACTTATAGAAAAGAATAGTTACTATAGTTGTTTTCATGATAACAATATTATATGTTGCTAATTTTTAATGTTATAATATTTATCAATATAATAAGGTGAGAAATAATTTTACATTTTTTATTTTGATCAAGAGATTTGATCTATTTGAGCTAATTTCCTCTCATTAAAAAATGTAAGAAATTTAAGAGTAATAAGTAAGAAAATATAGATAATTAAAGGACATATTTGTACATAGTAGATATCTAAACTTCTGGTCATGTTTGGTTTTGTAAGTTTGTTTTAATTGTTTAACCAGCTGACTCTTGGTTGGTTTTTTACTTTGGAATGACTGCTGTGACATTTGAAGAAACAGAAGATTAAAATATAGCTATCTCATAGCAATTCTTCACTTATTTATGTGTAATAGTTCTTGTATTTGAGAAGTTTGAACTACATTTGAGAATTATTAATAAGATTGGCATGGTTAATGTCATCCACAGCTGATTTCTATTAGGAAATGACCAGTTAAATTTTCATTTCAAATGGTTAATGGTATGTTCATTTTTTATTCTTTTCAAAAATATTTTCTTTGATTATCTGTGTGTTTGCAAGAGCATTAACAATTTTTATTTGAATTAAATTAGTCTGAAATGTGCAAATGTACTATAATCAGTAGATTCAATTAACTCTTACTGATAATTTAACCTTGTGCAAACACTTTATCACAAAAGATAAGCAAAGTAAGAAATACAGCCTTGCGTTAAACATGAGATTGACCTCACTTGGCAATTTTCACTTCACATTTATTTTACATCCAGCCTCCTACTTCCCATATTGATGACACATCAAACTTAACGAAGTGGGTGGTTAGTGAACTCTACTTGGACTCTCAGATGAAGAACGTGCTCAGTTTGCCTCATTAAGATTGCGTTCTGAATATAACAAGGCTGCTTACGTTTTTTAAAATATCTTAGTGATAAACCAATCCACTGATTATTTTTTTTTAAAGTTCAAGTAATACATTTTTAAATGAACATGTAAAATATCTGACAAAATATTTCAGAGGCCCATAATTTTTACTTACATGATTAAGCTAACCTTAATTTAAGCTAGCTAATTTAGAATACTACTCAACTTTAGTGTAGCTAAAATGCAGAAATTATATTCAAAGTAAGGCTATATTCCCAAAATGGGCCATAAATTGATGAAATTTGGCCTATTATGACTATAATTAGGATGAAAATAATGAGACTTACTTGCTTTTTATTATTTACAGGACATTTAAAATACAGTAGGATACCAAAGAGTTGGAATTTGCCTTAGGTAATTGGCATCAGTAAGGGAGTGAAAAATGTTTCACACAAACACAGGTACAAGTAGCTACTGAAAAGTCTAATGAAGATATAAATAATCTTCATTGGTCTATATTAGTAAACAGCAAAGACATAACTTAGTAGGAATATACTTATATAATATGTATTATTATATTTTATTATATATATTTATTAAAGTTGGTGATAAATGCAGATTGTGTTTTGCTGAATTGTTAAAAATATATAAGTAGAAATGTCTTATAGGAAAATTACAATTTCTGTATTATACTATAATGAAAGTGTCAGGAGGGGAATGTGGAGTTAAGATTAAATTATATTTTATTTTTGTATTAGAGAGATTTTACATTGATTAACTCTAGATGGACTTAACAGGTGACGGAGTATGGAATTATCCAGCCATTAAGCCCAGCTCATCACAGAGTATTATTAAACATTTGAGAACTTTCCAATTAAGTACAAAGAAAGAAAGAAAGAAAGAACAACCTTACAGTAGGTAGCACAATTCTCTATTTAGCCCACTATTCTAAACGTTTAGATTTAAAGAAAAGAAACCATAATAAATATTTAACATAGGCCTAAATCATTAAATCATTTTGATGTCTTGATTAACAGGATGAAATTAATTGTTGGTATGTTTCCTTTCATTGTTTTAAATTTTTTTAAAATTTTTTTAAATTTTTTTTAACGTTTATTTATTTTTGGGACAGAGAGAGACAGAGCATGAACGGGGGAGGGGCAGAGAGAGAGGGAGACACAGAATCCGAAGCAGGCTCCAGGCTCTGAGCCATCAGCCCAGAGCCTGACGCAGGGCTCCAACTCACGGATCGCGAGATCGTGACCTGAGCTGAAGTCGGATGCTTAACTGACTGAGCCACCCAGGCACCCCTGTTTCCTTTCATTTTTATGACCAACATGAGATACATATATAGCCACACATGAACACACAAACACACATCACAAGTTGATGAAATGAAAACAACACAAATTGTTTTGGGAGGAATTGTTTGGGAGGAAGAAAAATTTTGTATACTGAATGGACATCTAATTACATCTTATAAAACTCATATGAAAGTAGATAGTGCAAGTTAATATTATGCTTGATACAACTTTCCAAAACTGAAATTAAAATTCTGGTTTTGACATTTAATTACAACACCTATAGTGCATGAGTTTTGCATTATTTTCCACACTCATCCAGTTTACTGTGTCTTTGCTCCTTGCCATTATGACCTGCCTAATTTACAATTCAAGCAACTACCAAAACATTCCAGAATGTGCAACTGATGTCACTTTTACTGAGCTTGTCAGTCTGCAAAACATAGGTACTGTGATGTCACCTCAAAACAATTCCAGATATCCAATCATACAATTGAGGCTAGACTATGACAGCTTTATTTGGTTGTGAGCGTAAAATCCAATTTTCCATTGTTTGAATGAAAAGTGAGTACTGATACAACTGCACCAAAAAACAAT
Source organism: Panthera uncia (assembly GCF_023721935.1). Classification (NCBI taxonomy): domain Eukaryota; kingdom Metazoa; phylum Chordata; class Mammalia; order Carnivora; family Felidae; genus Panthera; species Panthera uncia. Next base: position 96,003,669 of record NC_064811.1, on the reverse strand, counting down.
AAGAGACCTAGGAATAAACCTAACCAAAGAGGTTAAATACCTGTACTCTGAAAACTCTACAACAATGATGAAAGAAGATGAAGATGATACAAAGAAATACACATTCCATGGTCATGGATTGGACAAATATTGTTAAAATGTCTATACTACCCAAATCAGTCTACACATGTAATGCCATACCTATCAAATTACCAACAGCATTTTTCACAGAACTAGAACAAACAATTCTAAAATTTGTATGAAACTACAAATAGCTAAAGCAATCTTGAAAAGAAAAAGTTAAGCTGGAGGCATCATAATTCTGGAGTTCAAATTATATTATAAAGCTGTAGTAATTAAAACAGTATGGCCCTGACACAAAAATAGACACATAGATCAATGTAACAGAATAGAAAATCCATAAATAAACTCACAACTCTATGGTCAATTAATCTTTACAAGGCAGGAAAGAATATCCCATGGGAAAAAGACAGTCTCTTCAACAAATGATGTTGGGAAACTGGACAGCTACAGGCAAAAGAAAGAAACTGGACCCCTTTATCACACCACACACAAACATAAATTCAAGATAGAGTATGGACCTAAATGTGAGTTCCAACACCAAAAAGATTCTAAAAGAGAACACAGGCAGTAACCTCTTTGACATCAAAAATAGCAACTTCTTTCTAGATATGTCTCCTGAGACAAGGGAAACAAAAGCAAAACTATTGGGACTACATCAAAACAAAACTTCTTCACAATCAATAAACCTAAAAGGCAATCTACAGGGGCTCCTGGGTGGCTCAGTCAGTTAAGCATCCAACTTTGGCTCAGGTCATGATCTTTCAGTTCATGGGTTTGAACCTGGCATCAGGCTCTGTGCTGACAGTGCAGAGCCTGCCTGGGATTTTCTATCTTGCTCTCTCTGACCCTCCCCCACTCATGCTTTCTCTGTCTCTCTCTCAAAATACATAAACTTTTATTAAAAAGGCAATCTACAAAATGGGAGAAGATCTTTGCAAATGACATATCCAATAAAGGGATAGTATCCAAAATATATGAAGAATTTATACAACACCAAAAGAACAAATAATTCAATTAAAATTGGTCAGAAGCCCTCCCCCATTCATGCTCTGTCTCTCTCTGTCTGAAAAATAAATAAACGTTAAAAAAATTAAAAAAAAATAATAATAAAATTGGTCAGAACTTGAACAGACATTTCTCCAAAAAAGGCATCAAGATGGCTAACAGACACAGGAAGAGATATTCAGCATCACTTATCATCAGGGAAATGCAAATCAAAAGTACAGTAAGATATTACCTCACACCTGTCAGAATGGTAAAATCAATAACACAAGAAACAACAGGTGTTGGTGAGGATGTGGAGTATAAGAAGCCCTCTTGTACAGTTGGCCGAAATGCAAACTGGTGCAGCCATTGTGCGAAACAGCATGGGAATTCCTCAAAAAAATGAAAATAGAACTACCATATGATTCAGGAATTCCACTAGTAGGTACATACCCAAAGAATACAAGAACACTAATTCAAGGGATATATTCACCCCTATTTTCATTATTATTATTTACAGTAGCCAAATTATGGAAGCAGCTCAAGTGTCCATCTACTGATGAGTGGATAAAGAAGATGTGGGGGGGTGTTTGTGTGAATATGTGTATGTGTATGTATATGTATATATATGTACAAATGTGTTATAAATATTATGTATGTATATATGTGAATATTATTCAGCTATAGAAAAGAAAGAAATCTTTCCATTTGCAATGACATAAATGGAGCTAGTGAGTATAATGCTAAGTGAAATAAGTCAGTCAGAGAAAGACAAATACCATATGATTTCACTTATGTGCAGTTTAAGAAACCAAAAAACTCAGCGAGGGGAGGGGGGGAGAGAGAGACAAGTCAGGAAACAGACTCTTAATTTTAGAGGACAAACTGAAGGTTACCAGAGGGGAGGTGGGTGAGGGCATGGATTAGATAAGTGATGGCAATTAAGGAGTGCACTTGTGATGAACACTGTCTGATGTATGGAATTGTGGAATAATTATACTGTATACCTGAAACTGATGTAACACTGTATATTAACTAACTGGAATTAACTGTTCATATTTATTTATTCGTATACTGGGTGAACATCTGTTAAGGTAATGGTAACAGTTCTGTTTGCAAATTATGCAAACCATTTTCTGATGTTCAAATTAGTTTATTTTTGGCAGTGTCATCCTGAAATTAAGTGACATGGAGCTGTTCCAGCTTTTGGTTAAATCCTACAGGAACTGTAGGATGCATCTAAAAGTAAGAGTTTGGACCTTAATTGGGTGGTGTGGGTGATGTGGTTTCATAGGAAATCAATTACTGATCTCTATTTTACCCTGTGTAATACCTACGTTTATTGGAATTGTTTTCAAGATTTTTAAAAAGTGTTTTTTGTTTGTTTTTAATGCAGGACAATAAAAGATTTATGTCCTGAAAACTGAAGTTTGCAAAATGTCCGCAAGGGCAAAGAATGTGCTGAATTTATTTTTGACAAGAAAAATGGTTTAATATTCTTAACATACCTTTCTCACAAATCCCTTTATACAGAATGCATCAATCCATGAATGTCACTTTTGTCACAGACATCATTGGTATTCCTTCTAGTAGCTCGATTACTATATAGGCACTAAAGTAGGTTCTGTGATAGCCTACAAGAACAGGAGAACTGAAAGCTTTCCTATATTCATTTCCTTAGCTCATCCCAGAGTTATTGCTTTTCTGAGTATTTACCATCAAATAATTCTTGACAATGTTATAAAATGAACCAATAAGAACTGCACTCTTTCAAGGAAAAATTTAGGACCACACTTGTGAGAAAAAGTTTAGAAAAATGTATGTGAAAGGTACCAATGCCAACAAAAAAAAGTTTAAGTTTCTACTATACCAGTTTGTAGGTTTTATCTTGAACTAATACATTTTTTAAATGAGTACAGATAAAATGATTCTGGTTATGCAACGGAGATTATTCTTATTTGTTTGTTTCCAGTTTTTATTTAAATTCTAGTTAATTAACATATAGAGTAATTTTGGTGTCCGGAGTAGTATTTAGTGACTCATAACTTACATATAACATCCAGTGTTCCTTGAACAAGTGTCCTCCTTAATACCCATCACCCATTTAGCTCATCACCCGCCCACCTCCCTCAATCAGCCCTCAGCTTGTTCTCTATAGTTAAGAGTCTCCAGAGGGCACATGGATGGTTCAGTCACTTAAGCATCAGACTTTGGCTCAGGTCATGATCTTGGGGTCCATAAGATCAAGCACCCTGTCAGGCTCTGTGCTGACAGCTTGGAGCCTGGGTCCTGCTTCAGATTCTGTATCTTCCTCTCTCTTTGCCCTTCCCTGCTCTCTCTCGCTCTCTCAAAAATAAACAAACATTAAAAAAAAGAGTCTCTTATGGTTGTCTCCTCTTTTTTTCCCTTTCCCCTATATTCATCTGTTTCTTTTTTTTTTTTTTAATTTTTTTTTCAACGTTTTTTATTTATTTTTGGGACAGAGAGAGACAGAGCATGAACGGGGAAGGGTCAGAGAGAGAGGGAGACACAGAATCGGAAACAGGCTCCAGGCTCCGAGCCATCAGCCCAGAGCCTGACGCGGGGCTCGAACTCACGGACCGCGAGATCGTGACCTGGCTGAAGTCGGACGCTTAACCGACTGCGCCACCCAGGCGCCCCCCATCTGTTTCTTAAATGTCTTAAATTCCATGAGTGAAATTATATGATATTTTTCTTTCTCTGACTGACTTGTTTCACTTACCACAATACACCCTAGCTCCATCCATGTCATTGCAAATGGCAAGACTTAATTCTTTTTGATGGCTGATTAATATTTTATTATATATGTATTATATGTTATATATATATAAACATACACCACATTTTGTTTATCCACTCATCAGTCAATAGACATTTGGGCTCTTTCCATAATTTGGCTATTTTCGATAATGCTGCGATAAATATTGGTGTGCATGTGTCCAAAAGTAAATTATTTTTAAAAGTCAGTTTGTAATTGGGCATCTGGGTGGCTCAGTCAAGTGTCCAACTCTTGATTTCAGCTCAGGTCATGATCTCATGGTCCGTGGATACAAACCCCGTGGGATGGTCTCTCCCTCTCTTTCTCTGTCCCTATCCTGCTCACGCTCTCTCTCTCTCTCTCTCTCTCTCTCAAAAATAAATAAATAACATTTTAAAAAAGTCAGTTTGTCTTCTTCCCAAATGAGTTCTTTCTCACAACTAACTATATTGCCATACAATTTGATGGAATAATGAGCCTATTTAATATTTGCTATTACAAAATAAGATACACGTGACCATCATTTTTTTTACCTTTATTTTTTTCATTTTATTTTTTGACCCCTTTTATGCATTTTTCCCAACCCTCATTCTGGCAACTAACAATCTATTCTCTGTATCAGTAAGCTTGGGGTTTTGTTTGTTTTGTTTTTATTTTAAACAATTTTTAAATACATTATTTTGTTTTAATATGTTTTAGATTCTATATTCATACACTATTTGTTTTTCTCTCTGGCTTATTTCATATAGCGTAATGCTCTCAAGGTCCATCAATGTTGCAAATGGCAAGATTTCATTCTTTTTGTGACTGAATAATATCCAGTGTGTGTGTGTGTGTGTGTGTGTGTGTGTAGACACATCACATTTTTTATCCACTCATCCATTGATTGACACTTTGGTTGTTTTCATGTCTTGGCTATTATAAATAATGCTGCAGTGAAAATGGAAGTGAATATAGCTTTTTGAGTTCATGTTTTTGTTTTCTTGGATAAATCCCCATAAGTGGAATTGGCGAATTAGATTGCAGTTCTATTTTTCATTTCCTGAGGTCATACTGTTTTCCACAGAGGGTATACCAATTTACATTTACACCAGCCATGCATAAGGATCCCCTTTTCTCCACATCCTCACCAGCATTTAATTCCCCTCTTTGCTAATAGCCATTCTATTAGGTGTGAGCTGGTATCTCCTTGTGGCTTTGATTTGCATTTACCTGATGATTAGTTATGTTGAGCATCTCTTCATATACTTGTTGGTCATCTGTACATCTTCTTTGGAAAAACTGTTCAGTTCATATTGTTAGGGGGTTTATTTTGCTATTGGGTTGTATGAGTTCTTTATATATTTGGGGTATTAACCCCTTACTAGATATATGATTTGCAAATATATGATATACTAGATATGTGATTTGCAAAAATCAGTAGGTTACCTTTTCATTTTGTTGATGGTTTTCTTTAGTATGCAAAAGCTTTTTAGTCTGATGTAGTCCCATTTATTTATTTTTCCTTTTGTTGCTTTTGCATTTATGTCAGATTAAAAAAATTATCACCAAGACCTATGTCAAGTTGCTTACCATCTATGTTTTCTTCTAGGAGTGTTACGGTTTCAGATCTTTTTTCAAATATTTAATTCATAAGTTAATTTTTGTGTTTGGTATATATAGTGATCCAGTTTTGCTCATTTTGTGTACTTGTCTAGTCTTTCCAACACCATTTATTGGAGAACCTGTTTTTTCCTAATGTATATTGTTTTCTCCTTTGTCATAAATTAATATAATTGATCGTGTAAGTGTGGGTTTCTTTATAGTCTGTCTAGTCTGTTCCATTAATCTATGTGTCAGTTTTTATGCCATACCATACTGTTTTAATTACTGTAATTTGTAATATAGTTTGAAATCAGGAAGCATGAAACCTCCAGCTTTGTTCTTCTTTCCCAAGATTGCTTTATTTTGAGTTCTGTGGGGTTTCCTACAAATTGTATTATTTATTTATTTATTTGAAAACTGCTATCAGAATTTTGATAAGGATTGAACTGAATCTGTAGATTGCTTTGGGTGGTATAAATATTTTAACAATATTGATTCTTCCATCCATGAGCACATATCTTTTTATCTATTTATGTCTTTTTCAATCTCTTTCATTAATATAGTTTTTAATGTACAGGTCCTGCACTCACTTGGTTAAATTTATTCCTAGGTAATTTAATCTTTTCATGCAATTGAAAATGGCATTTTTTTCTTAATTTCTCTTTCTGGTAGTTTGTTATTAGTTCATAGAAACACAACAGACTTTTGTGTATTGATTTTGTATCTTACACTCTTAATTTATTCTGTTTATTGATGGAGTGCTTTGGGTTTTCTACATACAAAATCATGTCATCTGCAGATAATGACAGTTATTTCTTCCTTTCCGATTTGAATGGCTGAGCATTACTTTTTGTTACCATTCTTGCAAGATACAATTCTTATCTGAATCAGAATATGCTGTTATTTGTGGTTATATATTGGTATAAGTAATTGTAAGATAAACATATTCATTTCCTAGGACTGCCATAACAAATTACAACCAACTGGTAGCTTAAAACAACAATGTATTCTTTCACCATTCTGGGGGATAGAGTCTAAACCCAAGTTGTGGACATGGATCTGCAACCTTGGAGACTCTGGATAAAATTCTCCCTTACCTCATACTTGCTCCCAATGCCAGCTGTCAATCCCGGTGTTCCTTGGCTTGCAACTGCCTCATTCCAATCTCTGTCTCTTTGGAGCATCATGTTATTCTAGGTGTCTCTGTGTCTAAATTTCCCTTTACTCTTAAGGACAGAAGTCACATTGGGTTTTAAAACCTACCCTAATGACATCATCTTAACATGATTATATCTATAAAGACCTTATTTCCCAACAGGGTCACATTCACAAGTACTGGGGGCTATAACCTCAAAATATTTGTTTTTAGGGCACAATTCAACCCATAACAATAAGTTTCATGATAGGCCAATGCTGTGTGATGACAGCCATTCAGGTTGCATATGTAGCAATCTGATCAGAGATATATGTTAGCAGGCAGAATTTTCTAGCAACTCAGCTGAGGGTCATAAATAATAATTTCAAACTTTGTGTGAGAGAAAGACAAGATAGATGCAGGCTCCCAATCTTACTGGGGCTCTATTGAAACATGGATCCTGTAACATGGATAAAAAGAATGTGCTTTCTAGGTGAGATTAAAAATTCAAGGATTAGACTGCCAGCAATAATCAAGGATCTAGCTTAACATAATTTAAGGGGTGCATTGGTGGCACAGTCTGATGTGCATCAGTCTCTTGATTTTGGCTCAGGTCATGATCCCAGGGTTGTGGAAATAAGGCCCGCATTGGGTTCCACACTGAGCTTGGCACCTGCTTCAGATTCTCCGTCTATCTCCCTCTGACTCTCCTCCTTGCACTCTCTCTCTCTAAAAACAAACAAACAAATAAGCATAATTTAAGAACAGAATTTCTGGGGCACCTGGGTGGCTGAGTCAGTTAAGCATCCAACTCTTGATTTTGGCTTAGATCATGATCCCAGGGGTTTGGGGATCAGCCCCATGTTGGCTTCCATGGGGATTCCTTTTCTCCTCTCTCTCTCTCTCTCTCTCTGCCCCCTCCCCCCTGCGTGCCTGATCTCTCTCCAAAATAAATAAATAAACTTTAAAAAATAAGTAAATAAAAGTTTAAAAAAAAAAGAATAGAATTTCTTCTGCATGATATTAGGATAGGTAAGACACTAAAAGAAGTGTGATCTGAAGTTTGGGAATCAGATGGAATTTCAGAGGGGAGAGGAGAACTGCAAGTTAGAGACTGGGTATTAAAAAGCACACACCAAGTGTGCGTGGGTAGCTCAACAGGTTAAGCATCTGCCCTCCGCTCAGGTTATTATCTGATGGTTTGTGAGTTTGAGCCCTGTGTCGGGCTCTGTGCGGACCACTCAGAACCTAGAGCCTGCTTTGGATTCTGTGTCTCCCTCTCTCTCTGCCCCTTCCCTGCCCACTATCTCTCTCTCTCTCTCAAAAATAAATAAGCATTTAAAAAAAGCACACACCAGTATATTTTCTAGCATTATTATTTATTTATTATTATATCTGACTTGGTCATGTATGTCTTAAGTCCTAAAATTTCAACAGATTGCCTTATTTTTATAATATTTTATGTTGAAATCTTTAAAGGTAAATTAATCATCAATAATAATACACAGTTGTTTATAAAAATAAGAAAACTAACCATTTAAAACAGGAGTGCTCTCTGACAAGTTCAGCATTTTTTTCTGATCAAATAATATTTAGGTTAAATCCAGTGCACATTTCTTCTATTTTCTCTAATTGGGCAGAAGTCTCTGCTATGTCATTAGGTACTTAACTACATGGTTAAATTAAAAGAGTGTGAAATAAAGCCTCACCCATTTCTACAAATTCAGTTTTTAATTACATTAACTTATTAATTGCATTTGCCCATCACATATGTAATATGTTAGTTCACATTTACAATTTTGCATTATGCATATAATGGGCTTTTATAAGAATATTTTCTTTTTAGTTGTGAGAATAAAATTATTGGAATTAATCGTTATTAAAATTCATGAGTACTCATCTGATAACTAGTAATGAATATTAAAAGTATTTAGCCAGGCAATGTAAAAAGATATTCTATTTTGACTTTGTTAGTGCTCATAACAACCGTATGGATTAGCTAATATTAACCTCCTCATTTTTAAGATGAGAGAATAGATGTTTATGTTTCTAAACACCTTAGAAGAGGTGTGTCCTCACACCTTAGAGTAAAACACCAATATTGTTTGAGGATGTTTTAAGGCACAGTGAAGGTTACAAAAGAAGTAGCTTTGGATAAATGCCTAGTAGTGCAATTGCTGGGTCATAGGGTAGTTCTATTTTTAGTTTTTTGAGGAAAGTCCATACTGTTTTCCAGAGTGGCTGCACCAGTTTCCATTCCCACCAGCAATGCAAAAGAGATCCTCTTTCTCCGCATCCTCGCCAACATCTGTTGTTGCCTGAGTTGTTAATGTTAGCCACTCGTATGAGGACTTTAAGAGACAAAACAGATCAACATAAGAGAAGAGAAACAAAAATAATATAAAAACAGGGAGGGGGACAAAACATAAGAGACTCTTAAATATGGAGAACAAATGGAGGGTTACTGGAGGGGTTGTGGGAGGGGGGATGGGCTAAAAGGGTAAGGGACTCTAAGGAATCTAGTCCTGAAATCATTGTTGCACTATATGCTAACTAATTTGGATGTAAATTTTAAAATATTAAATTAAAAAAAAAGTAGCTTTGAAGGAAATCCAAGTTTATTGAAAGTCAAGATGGATATAAGACCATTTGTGTAGACACTAAGAGTGTGGCCAGATTTATTTATGATAGAATGGTGGCCCCATTTTCCACCATGTTGCAGGTTCTGGGAATGTTAGCAGCTAAGTGATGAATTCAGGGTTCAGTATTATAGAGCACTATGAGACAGAGCAGAACAGGAAAAAATATAGCCTCTAATAGCCCGCCTTTTTAGTAGAAACAAAGACAATATGTATGTAGGATTATATCTAACTGGTGACCTATCTACCCTAAGTTTCCAAATATGCTGTGACAAGTGTTAAATACTGAAGCATCTTTTATGCCTTTGAATTTTAAATATTCACGTCATTTTCCCTTACTCTAGCCTAGTTTCTTAAAGTTTTGAAAAACATGTATACGTGTGTGCATATCTGTGCCAGTTTATATCATTCTAAAGAATTTTCATTCCTTCCTGTGTCAGAACTTATAGAGTGAGTAATATATCATCTTTATAAATTTGATGGTCACAAAAATAATTAAAAATCCCAGGAAATAATTTAAAAAGGGAGTGATGGGCAAAGATTTTCTCTACAAACTTGAAGTGTTTCTCTAATTTTTTTTAAATGCTTATTTATTTTTGAGAGAGAGAGAGAGAGAACAAGACAGGGGCAGAGAGAGAGGGAGACACAGGATCTTAAGGGCACTCTGCGCTGACAGCAGAAAGCCGGATGTGGGGCTCGAACCCAGGAAACTTTAGACCATGACTGGAGCCGAAGGCAGAGGCTTAACCAAGCTACCCAGGCACCCCCAAATTTGAAGTGTTTTTAAAGCTATTTCATTAAAGTCATCTTCTCCCTTATATATCATACATAGGTTTACAAATGCCTATGAAAGAAAATAAATTATGCTATCTTAATAATGTACTTGTGCATTAAGTTTCATTTTGATTCATAAAGATAGCAAGATGTTAATTATTATTTTTACATTTCATTCTGGTTGTATCTAATTTTGAAACAAACTTGGTGAATCCTGCCATATGTTATTCCTACATGAGGTCTCCTTTTGACAGGTCTTGCTGTTTGTAGAGAAGGTGAATTTATTGAATATTAGCCAAAATGAAATATGCTGCAAAGTATGAAGTGCAAACATTACAGTTCTTTTAAAAATATTTTTCTAAAAACATTTGGATTAAAAACTTTTATTATTTATGGCATTATTTCTTTCTTTCTCTAATTTGAATAGTTTGACGTCAATGAAAGCTAAATATTTGGAGAATATTATCCTTACCCATTCCTGTACTTTGTCAGTATTGACAGCAAAGTTACAGCTGCTTTCAAAAAATACCCCAAAGCAACATTTGAAGGAAAAAAGCCATAATTTTGCCTTATGATATGAGGGTAGAATATGACACTCATAAAATATAATCCTCTAAGTCAGTTGGGATCAGTCAAGAGAAGAGATACCAATATATACAAATGTATTTTTAAATAAGAAAAGTTTTCAAGGGACTAAGATTTTACACATTTGTGGGAGGAGCTTAGATAATAAAGACACCAAAAGGGAGGAATTAGAGAAAAACCCTCTGGAGCAGAGATTTCTGGAAGCCAGCCGTGTCTGGATTTTGCATGGGCCTGAAGAGAGGTCTATGTAAGTCTGTTGTCCCTTGTCACGGATGTTTCTATGAATTTGCATCCAAACATCTGAAGGCAGCCCAGGCTTGCAGTTGGTTAGCAGTGACCAAGTTTGGAAAGAGCTCAATACACAGCAGGAAAGGAGAGAACAAAGGAACCTGTTGGATGTCCTCCTTCAAGGGCTCTAACCACAGTGACCTTCAGAAAGTAACACCTACAACTCAACTTCCTCCTCCAAAGTTTTCTGAATTATTTTTCTTTGGAGACGTATAGGCAAAGGTGTTCTCTGAAATGTAGTGTTATCATTTCAGATTCTTTTATTTTTTTTTTTAAGGATGATGGTGATGATGATGATGACGATATGATTGTTTCTGCCATTGTATAACTCCATTAAAAGAGAAAATAACATGAATTAACATAAACACTGTGAAGCGCTAAAATATATATTAATTTTACACTGCCTGGTTGCAATATATTATTCTGTTTCAGTATTTGAAGAAGCTCAAGTATCAGACAAGTGTTTTGGATTTTGAACATATCAATTAGGTGTTTTCAGTTTTATTCTTTAACTTATTGCTATTTCTTCCAGTTTCCATGAAATGCATTTGATAATTTATAGGCAGTGTCACTCCTCTTCTCTTCAGAATTGGGGAAATCAGAAACAGAACTATTCATTTCATTATGGGTGAGAACTATTCATTTCATTTATCCAAAAATCAATGTAAATCATCCTTAGGGAAGTATTAGAGCTGTATATAAATACACCTAGCTATGATCCCCATTTCCTGTAGATATTACAGAGAAGAAAATACATACACAGTGCTCACAAATACATTCCTAATAAAATGACAGTAGACAAAATTATTACATGAATTGGAAGATGAACAGTTTAGAAAAATGACCACATAATTTAGTGAAACTATGCTATTAAGTTACCATTAATTTTTGAGTTGCTGCCTTTCAGTCGTTCTTTTGTTTTGTGTTTTTTAACATGTGGTAAATATAAAGCATCAGTTTTTCTGTATATATAGAAAAAATATATATATATATTTTCTGTAAATATAAAGCATTCAGTTTCGAGGGAGAAGACAGTTCCTCCCTTAACTTATTTTAAAGCAGTTTCCAGATTCAATTGGAATTTTCTAATAGCTTATTTATTAATATATTATAAATATTTACCCAATATTCTTGTATTTTTAGTTAAGCCTGTGCAAGAACTTTCTTCTCCTGTGCATAAATTGTTTTTATTTTTTTTAAGTTTATTTATTTATTTTTAGAGAGAGAGGAGGGAACAGCAGAGAGAGGGAGAGAATCCCACGTAGGCTCTATGCTGTCAGCACGGAGCCCAACACAGGGTTGGAACCCATAAAAAGTGAGATCATGACCCGAACCAAAACCAAGAGTCAGAGGCGTAGCCAAGTGGGCCGCCAAGAAGCCCCTTCATTTTAGTTTGTTACAGCATATTTCAACAATTTAGCCATACTTAGCCTTCAACATACCTATGTGGTCTATAACCAAATGTATAGCATTTCAAACTTCTTTACCCAGACTTCCTTTTTTCTCACATTACACTGTATATTAGCTCATCATGGATAACCCAATAATATCAAAGACAGTTTCTATTTGAACTAATTAACTCATTTAAAAAAAGACAAAATAATGACTTTATAATAGTATTTATATAGGGCCCAGAATAATAGTTATGATAATGCTAAATGTTACCTACCAATAGAAAGTTATGTTTTTTCCAACAAAATAGAATACTAGATTTTTATTATTTTCTGTTGTAAACTCTAAAACAGTGCTTCTGATAAAAAGCCAGCATTCCTATGATTGGTGATTCATCAAGAATCATAAATTCAAGGGGCATCTGTCTGACTCAGTCATTTAAGCATCCGAGTTTGGCTCAGGTCATGATCTCTCAGTTCAGGAGTTCGAGCCCCACGTTGGGCCCTGTGCTGACAGCTCAGAGCCTGCAACCTGCTTCAGATTCTGTATCTCCATCTCTCTTAGTCCCTCCCCCACTTGTGCTCTGTCTCTGTCTCTCTCAAAAATAAATAAACATTTAATTTTTTTTTTAAATCATAAATTCATCCATTATGCATTGTAATTCACAAAGCACTAGACCCTTCTAATTTGTGGCTTGGCCATCCCAAGATGGCTTTACTCATCTATTCCTATACAAAAATAAAAAGAGCATAGAGATTTAGATGTGATGTGTTTTAAAAAGTCTTTCATCACATTGGATTTAAAACAGTCATGTGGCCATGACTGTTTACCAGGAGCCTGGAAAACTCAGTTTGACTGTAAGACTAGCCAGTCTCTTTCAAGCAAAGTAAGCTATTGGAAAATTTTATTGAGACTTATTTTAGGGAAATATTTTGCCTCAGAAAAAAGAATCAATTGGGAGTAAGAGTATTTCAGCATTTGCTACAACGTATGTCTTTTTCTCACTCTTATATGTCACGTGCTTCCTGGTTGACTTATGATACTGTGGAAATATTCAAGGTCTAAGAGCTGTGTACTCTTCACCCTATTTCCTGGAATGGTACATCTTGCAGAGTATAGTTCAATATCACAACCATGATATTGACATTGACACAATAAAGATAATAAACTAAGGAGATATATTTTGTTTGAATTATCAGAATGGCAGGAAATTGTGATAGGAGACCAAGGGGGTGAATCCTGAAATCCCTGTATAAATTCTCCTTAAAATGATAACTGACTACAATACTTACCTGCACAGGAGTAAGTGGACACTCCAAGGAACACAAATAAAACCAAGAAATGTGATATTTAAAAGCTGAGTAAATATTTCAGGAGCTCCTTAGTGCTACAGAAGTCAAGTTTTTTAATAAATTAGAATATCTAGATGTGTCAACTAAATGCAATATGTGATCCTGTTAAGAGACAAAGATAATAAAATGAGAAAATCTAGAATATTTTTTGTTGACATTCAAGAAATTATGAAGGAATGACTGAGGTAGAAAAATATTTACAAATATAATGACTGGGAATTATCTGATGTTAATGATACAGCTAAAATCAGGAAGCTCATGAACTACAGGAATATAAATAAAATCATATTAAGGAACATAATAATAAAACTTTAAAATATCAAAGTAAAGATCAAACTCTCGAGGCAGCCAAGGAAAAAGGGGAGGTTACCTTCTAAGAGAGACAACAGATGAAAAAAATATGTCTCAGAAAAATGCAGAACAAAAGACAATGGGATATTATTTTCAAAGACCTTAAAGAAAACCCATGCCGATTTATAATTTTGTGTCCCTGGGGCGCCTGGGTGGCTCAGTCGGTTAGGCGTCCAACTTCAGCTCAGGTCATGATCTCACACTCCATGAGTTTGAGCTCCGCGTGGGGCTCTGTGCTGTTAGCTCAGAGCCTGGAGCCTCCTTTGGATTCTGTGTCTCCCCCTCTCTCTGCCTCTCCCCTGCTCATGCTCTGTCTCTCTCTGTCTCAAAAATAAATAAATAAAACATTAAAAAAAATATAATTTTGTGTCCCTAGATAGCATCTTTTAAGAATGAAACAATACTGAAAGAATTTTACCAGAATAGTGCTAGAACTGCAAAATATAAAAAAAATTCTTCAGAAAAATAGAAAATAAACTCAAAAGGAAACTCACTTTGGATGAAGGAATTAAGAGAAATAGACTAAATACGAGGGTAAATCTAAATAAATACTGAGATATAAAACACTGGTATCTTAGGGGATTTAAAATATATACAGATTTCAAATACTTAGCAACACTAGTATGCAAGTCAGATAAGCAGAAGGTAGTTAAAATGTTAGAAAGTCTTCGCAATTTTACTGGTAGGTGAAGAATACTAGTTTCCATTATGAACATAAACTTTAAAAATAATGAAAAGGGTTTAGGTGCACCTGGGTGGTTCCATCAGTTAAGCATTCGACTTGATTTTGGTTCAGGTCATGATCTCACTGTTTGTGAGATCAAGCCCTCCTTCTGGCTTTGTGCCCACAGCATGGAGCCTGGTTGGGATTCTCTCTCTCCCTCTTTCTCTGCTCCTTCCCTGCTCGTACACGTGTGCACTTGCTCTCTCTCTCTCTCTTTTAATAAATAAACATTAAAAAAATAAATTAAGGGGCACCTGGGTGGCTCAGTCGGTTGAGCAACTGACTCGATTTCAGCTGAGTTCATGATCTCACAGTTTCTTCAGTTGGAGTCCCATGTCAGGCTCTGTGCCAGACATGGAGTTTGCTTGGGATTCTCTCTCTTTCCCTTTCTTTGCCTCTCCCCTGCTCTCTCACTCTCTCTTGCTCTCTCTTCCTCAAAAATAAATAAGTTAACTTTAAAAAATGTAAACAAAAATTAAAAAATAAAAAATGCATAACCAACAAACCAATAGACAGGAAAAATTGAGCCATACAAAACATTCAGTACAGATTAAATGAAAGAATGAAAGGGAGAAAGTAGACGCACACGTATATGGTCAATGTATTTCAATAGAAATTCTAAGGGAAATTTATTAGGGAAAAGAAATTACTTTCAATAAATAGCACTAGAAATTTTCTAAATGGGTGCCTACAAGAAGAAAATATATTGATCAGTGTCAAAATTATTCATATGTTAAATACGGTTTGATTAACAAATTGCTCTTTTTGTTTCCCTTTAATTGTATTCACTCTTGAAACACAGGGAGTATTTCCATTACAGATGAAGGGTAGGAAAAAAAATTTAGCTCCAAATTATGAACCATTGTTTTTTCCTTGCTCATAGAACATGATGTGGAAATGAAGGTGAGAACAAGGAGACATGTATTAGTTAAGTCCAAAGAGACAACATCTTCTAAGCAGTTTTCTCATGAAAATGTTGCAGATATATTTGTAATGGCAATATAGTTTTTAATTTCTAAATGACAGTAAATTTATTCCTTAGGTTATTTCTGTTATTTCTTAAAGTAGCATATTAAATATGACAAATATAAACTTAAATATACATAAGTACACATTTCAATTTATTTACTTTAATACTTACTACATATGACTATATTTCCCGAAGGAATTTCTACTTCTAATATCATTTCCTCATCCATCTTTTCAAGATTAGTCAATTACCTAAAATTATAATTAACAATTTCCTACTGTATCTTGTTGCACATAACAGCAAATAATATATTTTTATCAACTTTAGTATATTCTATATTTGCCATTTCCTCCAAAGAAATTATTTTTAATGGAATTAAATCCAAAAAATACATATGGATGTGCATTCATACATGGACTATACAGATAAATGTAAATTCACAAGCATGTTGAATTTTAGTAAAATGATAATGAGGGAAACCATTTCAGGAAAATTGGCTTCGGGAAGTTTAAAGACATAAACCTTACTACTTCCAAATTCTTACAGCAATTTGAACTACTTATGAAATATTTCTAAGAATTAAGCTGATCACTTTAGGTAAATGTATAATCTTTAAATTGTATTATCTATGTATAAGATAAATTATTATTAAAAATAATAAAATATAATAATATTATTTCTGTACTATTAATACATGCCAATCACTTTGCTAAACATTTTAAATAAATTATCCCTATTAATTTTCATAACCACATTTCATAGGATAGCACGGTTAATATATTTCTTTTTCAAATAACAAGACAGAAATAAAGTGACCTGCTCTTATTATTCAGTTAATAATATAAATTAAAATTCAAAACTAGTCTCTGCTATGTTGAAATCTGGCTCCTCTATATTCTCTATGATATATTGTTAAAAATCCTCCAAATATCTTACTTTTGTGGTTAGGTCAACATACACCCACGCGAGTTTGCAATATTTTGTAAAGTATTTCTTTGAAAAATTTTATTTTTCAACTTTTGAAAAATTAAGTGTCAATCCAAACTTTCCAAATGATTAGATCTTTATATTAATGGAATCATTAATGGAATCTGTTTAATGAGATGTGCTTTACTGATATCAGCAAATAGAGGAAAGCGTTAATGAAGTTCCTCTACTTTGATCGTCAAAGATAATGACCATAACGCCAACATACTCTGTATTGAGTAGAACAACAATAGTGACATACTAGTAATAGCCTTAATACTGGATTAAGTTAAATAAGACATTGAAAATCACCAACTTTTTACAAATACGGTGTGATTTCACTCATATGTGGAATTTAAGAAACAAAATTAATGATCATAGAAAAAAAAGAGAGGCAAACCAAGAAACAGACTATTAACTATAGGGGAACAAACTGATGGTTACCAGAAAAGAGGTGGGTGGGAGATGGGTTAAATAGTTGATAGGAACTAAGTACTGCACTTGTGTGATGAGCACTGGGTGTTGTATATAAATGTTAAATCACTAATGTAACACTGTATATTGACTAACTGAACTTTAAATTAAAACTTTAAAAAAATAAAAGAAGGATTGCACACAGAATTTTAAAAAATAAAAGAAAATCCTCAACTTTTTGTTACTTAATGCAGCACAAATGTATTTCTCCCATAAGTATAGTTAAAAGCAGGTGCTCCTTATCTTTAGCAGGAGTGACAGAGTCTTACAGACTGTACTTTACAGTTATTTGGACATGGAATATTTCGGAATTTCTGATATATTCAGTAAGTTGTTTTCAATTTTTTCATCAATTTTTAGTGAACACGAAGGAAATAGCATGTAGAAGAAAAGTCACACCTTACCATCTTAAGATAAAAGATTGACATTTCTGATGCTTACTTTTTAAATTGTGAGGATACTCTACTTGGAAAAAAAGAATAAGAAATATAGTACTTCGTTGGTTCAATAGTTTGAGGCAAAGTTCTATACTATGGAAGAGGACAGACACACATCTTTTCTCAACATCTAGTTGCCTCGACCACAAGGAGAATTCTGAGACTTAAGAATGTGTGTTTGAGAATTTTGACACCTGTATTTTCTGAAGCAATGAGTAATCAAAGAGAGATGAAGATGCTTATAATGAAAACGTACTAACTTGGCTTGACACTGGCTTTTGTTCAAAAGACAAAACATTGGCAGGACATAGAATTTGACAATGCAAACGTTGTGTAAACTGTTTAGTCCAAGACTTGAAATAGAGGATTTGCCTGACTTATCCAGTCACAGCAGTGGTATTCATAATTTTCTTGTTACAGGAAAAAAAATGTAGTAACAGTACTCAAGGGAACAGGTTTACAATCCTAAGAAGTCCTTGTTATTTCACTCATTGATCTCCAGTGGCTGCCTGACTTGAAATATACATTACAGGAAGCTGATGGAATTGCCAAAGTGATGGAGAAGTAAGGTGCTCAGGGTTTCCAATGGCATAATGAAGATATATACAGCTGAAAGGGAATTAGGTAGCTCCACATCAATAATATAAATCAAATAATTAAAAACATTTTCATTCTATAAAGCATGAGGCTCTATTTTACATCACAACTCTTTTGCAGGATTAAATTCTCAAAGTATTGTAAGGATTTCAAACTTCTTTAGGCTAATTTGGATGAAATTAAACACATACATCATTCTAACAAATATCTCCCAAACGATTGTGAACTTTGGAAATGAGAAAGAGATTAATGGTAATGTATTTCATATTTGTGTTCTCTCTGTAATGGTTCAATTATTTTCCCATGAAGAATTTATTATTTCTACCCAACAGACATCGGTCAGACTTTTAATAGACATTGCTGAAAGTCATATAAAAAATGACTTCCAAGTACAATAAATTTAACAGCTATTATTTTTCTCATTGTCTAAGTGACAGACCTAATAACCCATGTCAAAATAACAGGAAAAAAATAGAGAGGCAGTACACAAGTCTTGTAGTGGCTCAAAAGTTATGTTTAACAGTTAGTGACAAATGAAAGCAGGAAAGAAGTTATAACAAAAGAAAGTGTAAGATCACCAGAAGTAAGTTCATTAAACATGTGGCAATCATTTTCATTAGGAAATCAGTGTGCATCAAAGACAGTCCACAATGGAAAAGATAGTAACTTAGCAAATATTTTCTTGCCAATCTAATCTATTAATAATCAAAGCAGTGATAGACTGAACTAAAATTATTTAATTTCTTTTTTAAAAAGTTTATTTATTTTGAGAGGCAGAGAGAGTGAATGGGACAGAGAGAGAGAGGGAGACAGAAAATCCCAAGCAGGCTCCGCACCGTCAATTCAAAGCCCCATGTGGGGCTCGAACTCACGAACCACAAAATGAAGTCCCATGCTTAACCAACTGAGCCACCCAGGTGCCCCTCAAATATTTAATTTCTGATACTGATGTATTTTTAAAGTTGGATAAAAAAGCAAAACACGTGCATAAAAGTGAAGTCATTGTCAGATATTTTCCTTTTGATTTTTTAAGTAAACATTTTGATTTAAAAATAGTTTACTGTCATTAGGACAATTGCTCAATGACTGTGAAATTTTTATATCAAGTAATGTGACAAGCTTCATTAATTGTAATTCCATAATCATAATTATGTTTATGTGTAGAGTCTACAATGACAAAAATATTATTATTAGTTAAAAACTACATTCCACAGCATATGTCTAAAGTAATTTTCATGAGGATGGTTTAATTATTGTACCCATCAAATTACTTCAATTCAACAAAATATGTCTTTTTCTTATCTCTTTTTCCAGGAATATCATTCACTGTGTCCATCATGTATGGACTTCCAAGTTGGAGACACCTTTTAATCCAAAGACTTAGAAATTTATATTACCTCAATTTTTCAGGATTGGTTTTTTTTTTCAATCTTAAGCATATAAGTCAGACCAATCAGCTCCCTCTTTTCCCCCCCTTTTTAAAAGACAGCTTTATTGAGATATGTTTGAGTTACAAAAATCAGCATGTATTTAATGTATACAATTTGATGAGTTTGCATAGACCTGTGAAACTGCAATCTAGGTAATTAATAAATCAATCACCTCCAAGAGTTTCCTAGAGCCTTTTTGGTTTTTAGTTTGTTTGTGTGTTTTTGTGTGTGAATCTGGTAAGAACACTTAAGAGGAGATCTACACTTTTAACAAATGTTTTAAGTGCTCAATAGAGTATTGTTAACTATAGGCACTATATCATATAGCAGACCTCTGGAATATATTTATCTGTAAAACTAAAGCTTTATACCCATTGAACAACATCTCCCAATTTTCCCTTGCCCCCATCCTCAAGCAGTCACCGTTCTACTTTCTGCTTCTTAAATCATTTTTCTTCTGTACTATTTTTCTTTTCCAAAGAATAGTCTTTATTATATTATCTTACTTTGTCTAGTACTGTATTATACATTAATTATAATTATTTTTATTATTCTAAACAATTTTTAAATTGATGCTGGAACAGCCTTATCAACAGTTAATGAAAACTTCTTTAGAGCTTATGATAAATTCACAGAAATAAAGTAATTCATCCACATCCATTCAGTGAATTCCAGAATTATAGGAACATCTTAGATTTGGCTTTCATTTTATATTTAAAATCAACTTTATTTAAATATGATTTACATAGAAACTGCAAACCATATAAATCTACAGTTGAATGCACTTTTATAAGTATATATATTCAATAATCACCAATTCAATCAAGACACAGACTAATCCATCGATAAAAAATTTTCTGTTCTGTAGTTTCCTAGTCAGTGTTATCAAGTTCCTTACCCCACACAACAATGGATTTGGTTCTGTCACTGTAGATTAAATTTACATTTTCTAGAGTTACATATACATGGAATTCTATAAATCACACAATGACAAATGCATGAAATTCATATTTGGGTGTTTTAGAGGTCCCTTCCTTTTAGTTGCTAAGTAGTGTTTGAATGTATGGATATACCACAGTTTGGTCCAGTATTGGATTTTCTAAAAAATTCTATGAATATGTATTTGTGTAAAAGCTCTTTTGTGGTCATGTGTTTTTGTTTCTTTTCATTAAATACCTCAGTGTGAGATTTCTCAAAATAATAAATGTATGTTGAATTTTACAAGAGAATGTCAAAGATTTTCTAAACTTCTTATACCTTTTAATATTTTCCTTAACAGTATATGAAAAAAATTATTACTCCACCTGTTTGTTAACATTGATATTGCCAACATTTTACTTTTAGTCATTCTACTGGGAGTATAGTGGTATTGGATTGTAGTTCTAATCTGTAATATCAGATAATTAAATGTGATGGTGACCTTTTCTTGTCCATATCAACCATCTGAATATCTTTCAACCATTTTTACTGGGTGTTTTTCTTATTTGGGGCTTGTAATAGTTTTTATATATTCTGGATCCAAGTACTTTGTCAGATAATAGAATTGAGAATACTTTCCATCAGTCTGGCTTGCCATGTGTGTTTGTATTAGTCTCTTAAGAACAGAAAGTTCTAATTTTTATAGACTTCAATGCATCAACTTCTTTCATGGTTCATGCAATTTTGTTACATCTAAGAAATCTTTACATATCTAAATATCACAGGTAGTTTTCTTTCTATGCATTTTCTAGATGATTTATCATTTTAGCCTTTACATGTAAGTCAACAGTTTATTATTAATTTTTGTGTGGTATAGAAATAGCAGTGGTTCTTTTTCTTTCCTTACTTTTTTAAAAACTAAAGATATAAATTGTCCAGAATCCTTTGATTAAATCCACTGAATATTTTGTCATACTTAAAATTGATCACATATATGTCAGTCCTTGTCAATACCAGAAGGTTGTACACTTTTCCTATAAAGAGCCAATTGTATAAATCAGCCTTGAGAACATATGGCTTCTATTGCAAATATCTACTCTACTGTTTTAGCATGGAAGTGGCCATAGGCATACTTGAACAAAAGGCTGTAGATGTTTTACAATAAAACTTTATTTACTGGGGTGCCTGGTTGGCTCAGTTGGTTAAGCATCCAACTCTTGGTTTCAGCTTAGATCATGATCTCACAGTGCATGTGGTTGAGCCCTACATTGGGCTCTGTGCTAGTGACCTGCAACGAGCCTACTTGGGATTCTCTCTCCCTCCTTCTCTCTGTCCCTCACCCCCTTCTACACAAACCTTAAAAAAAAAAAAAGAGAAAAAAAGTCTGTTTACAAAAACAGACCACCAGTCAGTTTTAGAAACTATTCTATTGATCTTTATTGTCTTTATGTCAATTTCAGAGAATGGATGAGTTAATAATATTATCTTCTAATCCATGAATTAGTATTCATTCTTTCATTTCTCTCAGTAATATTTGTAGTTTACAGTATTTTTCTCTTGCAGTATGTTGTTAACTTTAACCACAATTATTTCAGACTTTCTGATACCATTTTAAATAACATATTATTTCATTTTCTGGATATTTGTTGCTAATAAATAAAAACACAAAATTATTGTGCTTGCATCCCAGGATAGGTTAACAATCTTATTATTTCTGACAGTTTCTTTGTAGATTCCTTAGGTTTCTCTACCAAAACACATTGTCCATGAATAAAGACAGATTTACTTATTCTTTGCCCATCTTTGTATTGAATAGAGTGGGAAATATTTCATCCTTCATTGTTACATATGATATGACAGACATATTTTTAATAAATTCTTTTTATCAGGCTAAGGGAGTTCTTTTCTATTTCTAGTTTCTGAGAGTAAAAGTGCTTTTTCTATGTTATTTGAGATTATCATATTGCTTTGCCTTTTTTCTCCTATAAGATGGTCAGTTACATCGATACATATTAGAATATAAAACTAACATACAATCCTATGATAAACCCCACTTGCTGTATTATCATTTTATATATTGCTGAATTTTATCAGCTAATATCATATTCATAAGAAATATTCAAGGGGATTTCTTTCCTTGTGATGTCTCTATTTTTTCTTCTGGTTTTGGTATAAGGGTAATCCTGGCCTCATATAAAATATTGGGAAAGATTTCTTTCCTCCTCTATTTTATAAAAAAATGTTGGCAAGATTTGCATAATTTCTTTCTTAAATGGCTTATAGAATTTGGTAGGGAAGCTGCCAATACTTGGATTTTTCTTTGTGGCCAAATTTCTAGTTATGAATTGAATTTCTTTTTTTTTTTTTAATGTTTTATTTATTTTTGAGAGAGACAGAGAGAGAGAGACAGAGAGAGCAAGCTGGGGAGGGGCAGAGAGAGAGGGAGACACAGAATCTGAAGCAGGTTCCAGGCTATGAGCTGTCAGCCCAGAGCCCAATGCAGGGCTTGAACCCACAAACCGTGAGATCATGACTTGAGCTGAAGTCGGACACTTAACCGACTGAGCAACCCAGGCGCCCCAAATTTCTATATTAGATTTAGAACTAACCAGATTTTCTCTTTCTTAAGTTAGAGAGTGTAATTTGTATCCTTTTGAGAATTTATTAATTTCATCTAAGTTGTAGAATTTCTTGATGTTCTTGATATTTCCCTGTTTCCTTGTAATATCTATAGTGATAGTGACATAGCAATAATAATTTTTTTTTCTATTTTTTATGTAACTAGCTTTTATTTCTCCAGATTTTAAGGCGTAGGCTTGGTAACTTATCATTACTTTCCTTCTTTTCTAATGTAAGAATTTAATCTTGTAACATTTAATCTAAGCACTGCTTTGCTACATTCCACAAATTTTAATAAATTTTATATTCATTTTAATTTAATTTAAATCATTTGCTAATTTACCTGGTGATGTCTTATCTGAACTATAATACTCAAAATTTTGAACTTCTAAATATTTGGTGTTTTTCAAGTATTTTTATATTTTAATTTCAATTTATTTTAATTTGTGTTATTTCAATCCATTTAAATATATGAGACTTTTATCACTTCCCATCATTTATAATTAATTGATTAATTAATTTTTTACCATGTGAACTTGGAAAGCATGTGCATTCTGTTATTGTGGATTGGATTACTTCAAAAAAGTGAGTTATATCAAGTTGATTGATAATGTCTTTTAATTTTTCTATATCTTTACTGATTTTATGTCTGTAAATTTACTAAGACTTGCATTATATCCTAATAGCTGGCCAATTTTGGTGAATATTTTATGTACATTTTTAAAGTACTTTCTGTACACTAAACACTATAAAGCATTGATGACAGAAATTTTAAAAAGACACATAAATAGAAAGACATTCACTGTTCATAGATTGGAAAATTAATATTGTTAAAATGTCCATACTACTCAAACTGATCTATAGCTTCAATCCCTTCCAATCAGTATCTCAATGGCATTCTTTACAAAAATAGAAAAAAAAATCCTAAAATTCATCTAGAAACACAAGAGATCCTCTATAGCCAAAGCAATCTTGAACAAGAACAAACTGGAGGCATCACATTCTTTGATTTCAAAATATATTATAAATCTATAGAAATCAGAACAGTGTGACACTGGCATAAAAGCATACTTATATATCAGTGGAACAGAATATAGAGCCGAGAAATAAATCCACACATTTATGGTCAAATGTTCTTTGACAAGGTTGCCAAGAGAACACAGTAGAGAAAACAGTCTCTTTAATAAATGGTATTTGGAAAATTGGATATACCCATACAAAAGAATGAAATCAGATCCTTATCTTACACCATACACAAAAATTAACTCAAAATTGATTAAAGACTGGAACATAAGATTTGAAAGTGTAAAACTACTAGAAGAAAACTTAGAGGGTAAGCTCCTTAACATTGGTCTTGTCCAAGAGTTTTCGAATATGACACCAAAATCACAAGCAGCAAGAGGAAAAATAAACAAGAGGGAAAATGTGCACAGCAATGAAAATATTGAACCAAGTGAAAAGGCAAATTACAGGATGACAGAAAATATTCCCAACCCAGATATCTGATAAGGGGTTAATATCCAAAGATAGAAGGAACTCCTACAACTCAATAGCAAAAATATCCCAAATAACTCAATTTAAAAATGGACGTTTGTAAAGACATTCCTTCAAATAAAACATATACATGGTCAACAGATATATGAAAAGGGGTTCAATATTACCAATTATCAGGGAAATGCAAACCAAAGCCATAATGAGATATCACCTCATACTTGTTAGGATAACTATTATGAGAAAGGGAAAAGACAAGTGTTGGCAAGGATGTGGGAGAAAAGGGATCCCTGGTACAATGCTGGTGGGCATATAAATTAGTGTAGCCACTTTTGAAAAGAGGAGAATTGTGCCTCAAAAAAATTAAAAATTGGAACTCTCATAATCCAGCAGTCTCATTTCTGGATGTGATCCAAATGAAATAAAATCAGTAGAGAAATATCTTCACTCCCCTGTTTATTGCAGCATTGTTCATAAAAGCCAAAAGTGGAAATAAATTAATTGTCCACTAACAAATAAAAAAAGAAATTGTGGCAAACATATTCAATGGAATATTTTTCAGACTTAAAAAAGAAAAAATATCCAGCAATTTCTGATAACACGGATGAGCCTGGATGACATCATGTTAAGTGAAACAAACCAGACCCAGAAAGGTAAGTGCTACATGCTCTCATTTATATGTGGAACCTAAAGTAGTAAAACTCACAGAAGCAGAGAATTGAATGATGGTCAGCAGAGGTAGATGTGTAAGGGGAGGAGGAAATGGGAAGATGTTGGTCAAAGGAAACAAATTTTCAGTTATTCAAGATAAATTCTGGAGATCTAATGCACAGTGTGGTGATGGTAGTCAACAATATTGTATTGCACACTTAAAATTTGCTAAGATGATGCCCTTCGATTAAAACTTCACACATATACATAATGAGGTCTATATAGAGGTGATGAATAAATGATCTAGCTTGATTGAGCTAATCTTTTCACAATGTATACATATATCAAAACATCAAGTTGTACAAAGATATCTCAAACAAGTTTTTTACATAACCAAATAAAATAACTATATTTATAAACAAGACAAAAAGGGGCATGTGGATGGCTCATTTGGTTAAACTTCAGATTCTTGGTTTTGGCTTGGGTCATGATTTCACAGTTTGTGAGTTTGAGCCCCACATCAGTATCTGTGCTGACAATGCAGATCCTGCTTGGGATTTTTTCTCTCTCTTTTCTTCTCTCTCTCCCTCTGTCTCTGCTTCTCTCTCTCTCTCTCTCTCTCTCTCTCTCAAAGTAAATAAATAAATTTAAAAAAATAAACTAAACAAAACAAAAATAATGTTCCTTCTGCTGTTGTCTATTGAGCTATGTAATAAATGTCCAATTAGGTCAAGTTTTTTGATAATGTGGTTAAGGTTTGTAAAAAAGGCAAAATATAAAAATGTAAAATCAAAATGAAACCAGTTGAGAAAAATATGAAGCAACAAAAATAAAACATAGAGAATCTTAAAAATCTTAAAAGAGAAGTAGCGGATTGAAGCATGAATTAAACTTCATTAATGCCAAAGTGGAAGAGAAAGTAAGAGAAACAGCATTATAAAGAGAATCAAAAAGACTATTTGGGTCCTTAAATTTTTAAAAAAGAAAACTTGATATGAAATAAAGAGCTAACTGAAAATCTTAATATGAAAAGAATTTAATGAGAAGATGTCACAGACAAAACAAATCTGCTCAGAGTAAACGGACGTAAAAAAAATAATCTGCATCACTTCTAGGTAAGGAAATTAATTAAGATGAAAATATGAGGCCGAACAAGATGCTCATTGAGATATAAAAGAAAAGATCAGGAAATATCAAGAAAAAAAAAAGAAATCTGTCTTGATCTGAATACTAAAGTAAGGACTTTAAAAGGATTTATTATGTAACTAAAATAAATAATGACCCATAGATACAAAACACACTAGCAGTTTAGATGTTTGACTTTATGATGCAAATTGTACTTTGTCAACTTATTATCTTAGTCAGCCTATTGTGGAAAAATTAATTTTGATCATAAAAATGAAACTCTTAACTATTTGAGATTAGCCTGGAGGGGGGCGGTGGGGGTGGGAGCTCCTTTCAATAGCATGACAACCTCATGTAGAAGTGATGAGCCTTTCTTGTCCATGGTTTGCGTCATTCTTTCTCTGGGTCCATTGCTGAATTTCCTTTCAGATGCCCCTATCAATTTGCTATCTACATATGATTAATAGGAGAAATGCAATGGACATGATATTGGTTTATGCCAGATTCCTAAAGTTTTAGACAATTCATTCTTGCTTGTTCCTCAAATCATGAAATTCATTTCCTTCAAATAAACTGATTAGAATTGTTGGAATACCTGACCCTGAAAAGGGACAAACTATGTTGCCTTTCCAATCTGTGACTCAAGAGGAAGAAGAACATTAAAGTTGATTTCAAACTTAATATGATATGTTCTCACACTGAAAGATTTGTAAAGGGAAAAAAAATCAGGACTATTCTATGAAATATAATAAAACTAAAGATATTTCTAAAATAAAAGAAACTCCTTTATATATCTGTCAACAATAATGTGTAAATAAGCCTAGAAAATCAACTACAGGCAGCAATTATAAATTACTATTACTTTACATTGAGAAAATCAATTTCACAGTACTGATATTAGGTCTTTTTATTTTTTTCTAAACCATCTACTTTTATAGATTCTTTTTCAGAAGGGAAATTTTGTACATGTCTTTGTAGTTCTAATTAATTTTGACAGTATTTTGAAAGAATTAAAATAAAAGTTTGAGCATCTGACAAAAATAGAGTGGTTTTCTATTGGTTCTGTCAATTACTGAGAAGAGTCCTAAAATCTCCAACTATAATCATGCATTTTCCGACTTTTACTTCAAGTTCTATCACTATTTTTGCTTCATATTTTGGGAGTTTGTTGTTAACGTACACATTTAAAACCACTATGGCTTGTTAATGAATTTATCCCTTCACTGCGATGTGATGTCTTATTTCTTTTCTGGTAATATTCTTTGTTCCTAAGCCTAGGTGTTTTTTTTTGGTATTGATGTAGGTATTCTGGGTTTTTCTTAGTGTTAAGATGTTATATATTTTTTTTTATTTTTACCTTTTATTCCTTGATATTCCAAGTGGGTTTAGGATCACTGTTCTTAATTTTTATGTATCTGATTAATTCTGACTTTTAATATAATTATCAACATGGTTTTGTTTAACAGTACCATCTTAATATTTGTTTCCCATGTTTTTCCACTCATAATTTATAGGTTAAGTGTCCCCTGCGAGAAATAAAATTAAATTTTAACAGTTGCTCAGTTAATATATTGGAACATCATTATTTTTGTTTATCTCTTTTATATATTTGGATATCTAGTCTTCCACTCTTAGAAATTTCTGACATGAAGCAAGACCCCAAATGAACCTATATTATGGGCATAAAAAGGAATCCCTGGAGTCATAGCCAATTGCAAATATTTAAAAAATAAAACAAAATAATTTTTATAAAATAACCAAGTAGGTCTAAAACTTTTCAAAACATTTCTTATAGGCAGCACATTAGTTCTTGATATTGTTGCTATACCAGTAGCCTCCACAGAGAATGGGAATAAATTGATCCATTATTTTTCAAGGCAGGGACTTAAATGGATTCCATGATATTGTTTCTATCTTCTTCCCTTTTTCATAAAAGATTTTTTAAAAGTTAGGTAATATTGATGTATTCCAAAAGAGAGTCTTTAAGAAAGATATTTTAAAAAGCTGGTACTTTCTACTGGGTCATTCAATAAGTGACCCAGTAGAAAGGTCTTTTTGTGCTCAGAGTTCTAAGAAGTCTGCCATCCCTGAAGGAGTTCATCAACTCTTACCTTTCCTCATTTGAGTGAACAGTATACAAAGAGCTTATTTTCCTTATCTATAACCTAATTACAATAATTTTCATCAAGTACACTTCCTAGAAAATATATAGTATATAATTAATTTTTTAATAAAATTTTATTATAATTACAAATTAAGAAGGTAAATTTTCAAAAGCCTTTGGAAAATAAATAAAAACGAGAGATTTTTTAAATCTTAAACTAGCTAAATCCATAACCCAAGTTTAACCATGGTTAATTTTTGGTATATATCATTTTGGTCTCTGTTTTTGTCTGCCCATTTCTTCATTTCATATTACACAATCAACCCCACACCTACACCATTATTTCTTGAGCAGAACTGATGATAATAAGTAATATGTAATGCACAGTTATTATATGTCAGAAAGTGCATTAAATGCTGTACAAATTTAATTCATACACAACTTATTAATATAGAACCTATTCTTATCCCTATTCCAGAGACAATAAAATTATACCTTGAAGAAATTATGTGTCAGCCATATTTACATATTAATAAATCACTGAGCCATGATACAAAACTAGCTCTCTGTATCTCTTAATAATATTTGTTTGGGGTATTAGAAATTATTATTACCATCCAAGTGAGGTAGCCATTTTTGAGAACAAAACTTAGCTTATTTGTCCTTTTAATATGCACTTACATTTTCCCTGTATTATTATTATTATAATTATTATTATTTTATATCACTTGCCAATAAACCTCATAAAAGGGCATTTCTGAATATTTCATTTGATTATAACTTTGTAACAAATTAATATAACTCAGAGATCACATATAATTTTATACACAGTGCTATTCTGTTTAACAGAAAATGCATATTTCCATTAATGTCAATACAAGCCGATTCCAGTTTTCAAATCTTACTTGATGACTAACCCAAATAAGGATAATATACTACCATATGTTTGAAATAGAAGCTTTAAGCACACACATAATATTATTAGTCTCCTCCCTTGCCTCTACACATGAATATCCTAAAAATCTTCATGCTTTTGCTTATTTAGATTACATTAAAATGTATTTGAGGTAATTAAAAATCTCAGCATTGACAGGGGTTAAAGAAAGGCCTGGTGTGAAACGAATTGTGCGTAACTATAAAAAAGAAACATGAAGATCCTTGTACTGACCAATATAGTGATACAATATTCTCCAATAAGTTCATATTCTGAGGTTCTGAGTGGATATGATGTCTGAGGGGAAGGAGCATTATTCAATCCTTTGCATGTAGTCTGTCTCTTTTCTTGTCAGGATTCTATACCCTACTGGTTCTGCCACATGGTTGCTCTCCAGTGCCTTCAAAGAATTGTTTTTATATTATACATTTTTGTTATTGTTTTAAGGTTGAATAATAAGTCTAATAATACAAGCTACTTTTCCATGAACAGAATTGGACCTACCACCCAATTCTTTTTCAAAAGCTCTTGTGAGCTACCTGGCGGTTGCAATCATCTATCTGCTAACATTTCTCAGAGTATGTGGTGCAATGGAATGCATGTGACTATAGGTCAAATAGTGTTAGATTAGTTGCATCCATGCATGTATCCATTACTAAATGAAAATATTACAGCACACCATTGCCATGGTGTGTTTGCATCTTTGCCACAAAACTGAGAGTATTTTTGTATAAACAGTGCCTTATTCAGCATCTGGTTTATAACAGGAGTTTTAAAGTATTTATGTAATAAATGAGTTTATAGTCAGATGAATGAATACAGAGAAAAGGAAAGAATTATAATGAATTCTATATTACCAGGATGTAAGAAACCTACTCAGATTTGCAAAAGCCAGAAGAAAGCAAAGAATGGGATTTGAGTCTGATTCTAATATACCTAATTATGTTAATAAAAATAGCCAAATTTAATAAAAACCAACTATGTGCCAGACAATATGATAATTAGAGAGTTACATTGTACATGCTGTATGTTTAAAATTTCAAATTAATTTTCTGTGGTATTACTCCTAGGACTTTGTTCTGTTGATTGGCAGGCTCCTGGAGAGATCATCCTGGCTGTGGTGATGCAGCTATCTGCTACTTGGAACTCTTACTGTAGAAAGTAAACTCAGGTTCCTCCAGGGTGTTGTGAATTTTTCTTGACATCAGTTTAACTCTCTCAACCATTTTAATACACAAAACCTAAGTCTGGGAGCAACTGATTCACTGAATTGATAAAACTGACCTAATTTACAGGTGAGAAACTAGGCTTGTAAAGAACACTAGTTTTTGTTGTCTGAAGGTATGAAGAAGCCTGAGAGGTTTTACAATCTAGATATATTAAATTGACTGTTCCGTTCAATGTAAAAGACAGAATAGATATGCAAAAACTGGACTAAATGGGAGAGAGCTAATCAAACAGGTGGCAGAGCAGTGATTAAGGCAATAAGTCAAAATGAAAGTAATAGTCAAGCCTCTATCATTTACAGTAAGAGAACTTTCGCAATGTTCTATTTTTCCCAATGGAAGGGTGCCAAGTGAGGGTTAAATGTAACAGCACAAGTGGGCTGGGTGGCATGGTTTCAATGCTGAAGGAGTTCTAAACAAAAGACTCCTGCCACTTTATGGACCCAGAGGCTGGGGGAGGGTAAAGGGAAAGAACTGGGAACAGAGAAGTGATAAGTGCAGAATCAGAATGGGGAAAGGTGTCCTTAAATTTCCTACCTTCTGAATAATATCCATGATAGGGATGCCCTGGTGTCTCAACCAACTGTCCATCAGGTCATGATCTCATGGTTCATGAATTTGTGCCCCCCCCCATTAGGCTCTCTTCTGTCAGTATGGAGCCCACTTTGTATCTTCTGTCCCCCTCTGTCTCTGCACCTCCCCCACTCACTCTCACAAAAATACATAATAAAACATAAAAAAATATCCATTATAATGGGTGTGAGGTGATATCTCATTGCGGTTTTGATTCACATTTCCTTAATCATTAGTGATATTCAGCATCTTTTCATGCACCTCTTGGCAATCTGACTATAGTGAACAATACTACATTGCATATTTGCAAGGTACTAAGAGATATCAAAAGTTCTCATCACAAGAAAAAAAATTGTAACTATGTAAGGTGATGGGCATTAACTAGAATTATTGTGGCAATCATTTTGCAAGGTGTGCAAATATCAAATCATTATGTTGTACACCTGACACTAATATAATATTACGTGTCAATTACACTACAATTATACCACAATTTTAAAGAATCTCCCTCCCTCCCCATCTATAAGGAGATTCAGCAGAGGCATTTAGGAAGCCGTCGGGAGAGGGTCCCTGATAGAGGCCTTGAAGTAGAGGCCCCTGGGCTATGGATGCAACTATGCACTAGAGTATGACCTGAGCCCTTGACTGTAACTCCTTTCAGAGACTATAATACATTGTCTGTGCATCATGCTTGGTGTGAGGAGTGTGGCCTGTCAGGTAAACTCTTTGTAATTGCCTATGGTCAGTCCTGAATGATCAACTATAGGATTGGGCCTGGAGCCAGACTTCTCAATTCAGCTATCATTTATTAATACATTAGAGGCAAGTAATCTACAACTATGTTAATTTTTATTTATACTATAGGGAATGTATTCTTTAATCAATACCATGAGTTGTACATTCAGAATGTCAACTAAAACAGTTCAGCAGGTATTCACACATTTTGGGTTGCAAAGACAATTTAACCGGAACAATGGAATAGCTGCAGTGAAAAAGTGATTTTAAACTTCACATACAACCACAATCACAATGCACACCTCTGCAAACTTTGGATTTATAAAATGATATATGCATTTTAGATAAATCTCAATAAACTTTTCTGTTTTCTGTCAATCAATTGATGATAATATATTGTCAGTTTTGTTTAAGACAGTGAAAGTGGTTTCCAATGAATACTTGTGTGACAAAGTGGACTGTTAAACTGTCCACTGAGTCATACCCTTTGGCCATTAATTATGTAAATGTGGAACAAAACATTTAAGATTCATGTTTTTAAATTTAATGAATGCTAGTCTACCAAAATGCCATTCTATATTCGGTAATACACACAAAAGTAAACAAGGAATTATTTTGGCTCCATGGAAGGGTTTAGTCACATTTTTCACTAGTGAATCCAATTTTGGATCACTTTCTGGGACTATATGTTTCATCTTCAGTTTCTCACCGTCCCTACTTTGTTCACAGAAAGGCCTGCCAATAGTGACCATGGATTTCCCACCAATCAAAGCCTCACCCATGAGTCATAACTTCTAGACTACTTTTAGAATGTATCTTTTCTTTTTATGATTGAAACAATGGGTTTGCTATATATTTTTATATTCTATATGGATATACAATGGGTTTAACTATATGTTTTCTAGGCCAATTTACATTAAATTTAAAAACATATATCTCCATGCCTGTAATATGATGTGATATTTCTTTATTCATAAGTGATAAGAAAAGATGTTATAGTAAAAACAAAATAAAATCATATTTTAATATTATGTAAAATTTTCTGTTCTTTTAATCTGGAAAAGGATATTCCTTTGCTCTTTTAATGCAACTCTGTCAGAATCATGGATTTTTTTTTATTCTATAGGTGGGAAATGAAAAGGTATTTTAACTTATTGCAACCTTTAATTTTCAACTTTCTCCAGAATAAAAAATAGGTGCTGGTTAGATGAAAAACTGCTGTCATTAAATAGTCCTCCATTGGTGAAGCTGAAATAGGCAAACTATATGAAAAAATAACTTATAAACAGTCGCTTTCTAAAAACATTCAGCAAAGAATGTAGTACTCCTAATTTAAACCTAAATCGGAAAGAAATACACCAACTGCATCTCAACAAGATATTCAGAGTTAGTAGCTTATATATTAAATGAGCTCTCTTGCTCTTATTTCACACATCTCATTCCATAGATATAGATATTTAGATATTTAGATATACATATAAGTGTATAATGCTATGCACATATGTATGTATATGTACATGTGATGATTTACTATTATTTGTATGACAGTTCAGAAGCAGAAAGACTGTATAAAGAGAAACCATTTATTACATGGGTTTTTATGTTTGTGCTCCTAACCTAAAACGTGATATAAATTGTCAGTGATATTTCCATTTTAAATTTACCTTCTTATTTATTGAACTAATTAAATATATTTAAGTCTTTCATAGCATAACCATTATAAGAATTCTTAAATACCTCAAGATATGATAATAATAGGTATTGATTATGTTTGACTATACAATAATGGGACTGATTTCCAGTATTCACAAAAGACATCAAACTCCTGTCACTTAATGTTACTATAAAGATTTCTCAATACGATTTTGTCAAATGGTGAGGAATCAAATAATCTGCCTTTATTTACTCTTAAAAAATTGAAGGACCTACAATATAAGGTAACTTTCTAGGGAATATATTGTAGGAGTTTTTTATTATAAAAATTTTGAATCACTGTAAATCCCAGTGGAAAGAAAAGTGTTTTGTTATCTACAATATTTCATAAAAGAAGCAGGGAAATAATTTCCCTCAGGGTACTCCAATGAAATAACTGAAATTTCATCTGAATTCTTTCCAAACAGGTATCAGCCTCTATGATGTGATAAGCAGGAACAAAGTATATAAAAATTAACATGTGATGGTATCTGTTGTGTGTGTATTTGTGTGTCTATTTATATACAAATGTGTGAGAGACATAGAGACATCGACATAAAAATTTTTGTAAAATAAAATATTTTAAAACATATTCTATTTTCACTATATCTGATTTATCTCAGCATTTGTTACTAAAATCACAGAAGATAGCAAATTGTTTATGAGTCATTTTCTTTTGTCAAGAAAATATTTGGTTTACATATGTAAAGACATAAAGTGTTAAACTGTCAAATCATATTCACGTGAATCTAATGCACTACCATTTGAATTAATGATTCAAGAAATATAGGCTTACAATGTAGAGGTGAACCATTCTTTGACTGGAGAAATTTAATCTTGGTAGACAGGGATCCCTATAAAAGTCCCTTCCTTTCTTGCATTAGGCCAATGCCTCATTTCAAATTTAATGCAAATCGTATCTGGTAGTGGGATAACTCTATTTTATTTTCCCATTAATTGCACAGTTTTAAAATTTATTCCAATAAATGTGTAAGAAGTATTTGATAAAATCCAATACTCTTTTATGAAAAAAGTCAACAAACTGAGATTTGAAGGGAACTTTTTCAATCTGATTAAGGATCATTATAAAACTCCACAATTAATATCATACTTGATGGTGAAAGGCTCAATGTTTTCCCCCTCAATTAGGAACAGGTCAATGATATCTTCTCTCATCACTTCTTTTTTTAAAAACACTTATTTATTTTGAGAGTGAGAGAGCGCATACAAGGGGGAAGAAGGGCAGAGAGAAGTGAGAGAGAATAACAAGTAGGCTCCATATTATCAGCTCAGAGCCCAACGTGAGGCACAATCTCACAAAACATGAGATCATGATCAAAATCAAGAGTCAAAACCAATAAGTTGAAATCAGGAGACATATACTTAACTTACTGAGCCACCCCGGTGCCTTCTCATCACTTCTAATCAACATTGTTCTGGAAGTTTTAGCCAGGGCAATTAGACAAGAAAAAGAAATAAAGAGCATTCGAGTTAGGAAAGAACTAAGACTGTGTCTATTTGCAGATTATATGATCTTACATGTAGAAAATCCTAGTGAATTCACATTGGAAAACTAGTCAAACTAATAAACAAGTTCAGCAAAGTTTCAGAATACAAGGTCAATACACAAAAATTAATTGTATCCTCTGTACTAGAAATATAAAATACAAAAATAAAAACTTAAAAATTATTTACAATGACATTAAGAAGAATAAAATACTTATAAAAATTATAAAGTAATAAAAAATTAGCACAAGAAGTTCAAAACTTGGGCGCTAACACCTACAAAATATTGTTGAAAGAAAATTAAAGAAGGCTTACAAAAATGTAATGATATTGCATGTTCCTGGATTGTTAAACTTATTGTGATTAAGATAGAAATACATCTCAAATTAATCTATGGATGTAATGTAACCCCTAACAAAATCAGTTGGCTATTTATTTTTTGCACATATTAAAGAGTGGATGCTAATATTTATGTGGAATTTTAAGGGATCTAGGATAGGCAAAGCAAGCTTGGAAAAGACAAAAGTTGGAAAGATTCACACTTCAAATTTCAAATTTTACAACAAAGTCAGAGTAACCAAACCAGTACAAGACTGCCATAATGTTAGAAGTATGGATCAATGGAATATAATTGATAGTCCAGAAATAAGCCATCATACTTATAATCAATTGATTTTTGGTAAGAGTACCAAAACAATTCAAAGGAAGAAGGAATAGTCTCTTCATCAAATGTCAGTGGGATACCTGGATGACAAAAAACAAACAAACAAACAAACAAAAAAAAAACAACACAAAATGGATTACAGATCTAAATGTAGAAGCTAAAACTATACAACTCTTAGATGAAAATATAGGAGTGTATCTTTGTAACCAGAGGTTCAGGAAAGGCTTCTTAGACATGACCGCAGAAAAGAAGTGACAAAAGGATTACATGCACATACATACAGGGCACTTCATCAAAATTAAAAATTCTGTGCCTCAAAGGATACCAACAAGAAAGTGAGAGGAAAGAATGGATGGACATATTTGCAAATTGTATACCTGATAGGAGACTTGAATCCATAACACTTATGTGATAGAAATATATCTATATCTACATACATATATAGATATAGATATCTGAAGACCTCTGACAATAAAGTAATAACAGGACAAATAATACAACTTTCTTAAGTGGGCATATGATCTTTGTGGACATTTCTGAAATACAACAATAAGTACATGACAAGATAGTCAACATTATCAGTAATCAGGGAAATACAATTCAAAAGCATAAGGATTATGACAGAATGTCTTATACTTGGGTGGAGGTGGCTAATTCTAGGAATGGACTAGGAAAATGAAAAAGAAAAAAACACATAATGAGACACCACTTCTCACCACTAGGAAGGTTGTAATCAAGAAGACAGATAATAACAAGTGTTCCTAGGATATGGAAAATTTTGAATTTTTACACATTACTAAGTGGAAGTGTTGCTTTTGACAACAGTCTCTAGTTCTTCAAAAAGTTAAAGTTAGTTATGTTTTTGGGTGATGAAAATGTTCTAAAATTAATTGCAATGATGGTTATATACATCTGTAAATACACTAAAACTCACTGAATTGTGTGTGCACTTTAAATAGGCAAATTCTATGTTAAGCACATTATATCTCAAAGTTATTGTTTAAAAAATATAATACACACCCAATGCTTAAAACACTAAAGAAAAATAGGAAGCAAGTTCAATTTAAAAAAAATTTAATGTTTATTTATTTTTGACAGAGAGAGAGACAGAGCATGAGCAGGGGAGGGGCAGATAGAGAGAGGGAGACACAGAATCAGAAGCAGGCTCCAGGCTCTGAGTTGTCAGCACAGAGCCAGACTCAGGGACGCAGGGCTCAAACTCACAGACTGAGAGATCATGACCAGAGCCAAAGTCAGACACTCAACCAACTGAGCCACCCAGGCACCCTGGAAGCAAGTTCAATTTTAACGAAGGAACAACTGCTTTCATGTTTATAAATGTAACAGTTTGCCTTGTTTTGACAAACATGGCCAGAAGGGAGGAATCAAAGATATATAAAGAACTGCATATTTCTAAAGGAACTGAAACCTTTTAAAGATAGACAACCATCAGAATTTATCAATAGGCAACTAAGCTACAACTATCATCAACATGAGTCTACTCCCTCCTCCAAGACACACTCAGTGGAATTAATGAAGTCATTATTCTTCTGCCTAGTTGGAAGTTGTTGTTTTTTTTTTCACTTTCTTTGTAGAAAGTCAAGATGTTTCCTTATTCCCCATGTCATGTATGAGGACTCCAAAAGACTCCATTATAGCTGTCAGAAGACACTGCAAGACGGCAAATTGTGCATGTCTTTTTTCCAGGTAGCATCTGCTTATGTGTGAAATATTCTCTTCACCCACCTCTCTATTTGAATAAAATAAGAATTGGCAAAATAAAAATGCTTGATTTTCCTAGACTATATGGAAGGTGATCAGGCATGAGACCTCTTCTACATAAAGAAGTTGCCTTTAGAAAAACAACTTTGGGTATACTACTGCAGCCAAGAGTAAACCAGAGTGCTGAGAGACTTTCACATGAAAGGAATCTCCAACTTTCAAGTCTCTTAAAAATCTCCCTATTGTTCCACACCATTGAAATATGTTAGTACTTTGAAATCTGACTTTACAAATGACAATAACAGTCTTAGCCAGGGGAACCCATAGAGGACACACAGCACCAAGGAAATAAGTATTCATTTCTTCACTTTCTACAGTCACCCCAGTGCTTTTCCCAAAGTGGGAGGAAGTCATGCTGTCAAGAGAAGATAGGGGCAGATTTGGCCACTTTCCCATTCAAGTTCTGCTTAAAGTTTGGGAAAGGATGAGTGTTGAATTACAAACACAACTCAAGTTTTAACTGTATTGAATTTATTACACTTAGGGCTTCGGAGTCTGCCTAAGACATGTGTAAGGAACTGAACAGTTCAGGGGAAATGATCTAAGATAGTGATAGGAGAAAAATAGAGAGTGTTCATTCTGAAATAATATTTGTAAAAAGAAGACACTTGTTGGGATGAGCACTGGGTGTTGTACATAGGGCATGAATCACTGGAATCTACTCCTGAAATCATTATTGCACTATATGCTAACCTGGATGCAAATTAAATAAATAAATAAATAAATGAAATTAAAATAAACAATAAAGTAAAAAGAAACAAAACACAAAACAAAGGAAATATATTAAGATTCAGAAAGCATAGATTCAGTAAATATATCAGATTATCTCAAATTACATTGTAACTTCAGCATCTTAATTTGTTTAGAGATATTGGAGGGTAGAGGTGGGGCTGGTTAGAGGAATACAAAATGCTTACAATACTTAAATGGGGATTCCAGAATGCTTAATAAAACAATTCATGAAGGCTTAATCAAACTTATAATGTATACATTTTAGAAGAAGTCTTAATATTCAGCTGACTCTCTCCACTGGTTTAAATGGAAGTAAAGAGAGGTATTTTCAGAATTTATTTATCTTTTAATGACAAAATTTTCTTCTAAGTAAAAAATATTCCCGATGCTGTGTCAGACTCTAGGTGCGAAATGGAAAATCCTCCAGATGTTATTCTTTCAGGAACTTATGATACAGTAAAGGTATGTAAATAAATACATTAAATACTAATAAATTTTGCAGAACACAATGAAGAGAGCAAATACTGACTGTGAAAATCAAAGAAAAACAAGTATATGTTTGACTGACTTACTTTTTTGGGGCTGTCAAAAATGCTTTATTAGAACATAAGATTTAAACTGTGATTCAAAGACTAGTGGTGAGTTACTATTTGTAAAGGTGAATCAGGGTTAACAACATTTGCTGAGTGTTAAAGTAGGAAAGAGCTCGATATATGATAGCTATGAACTTAAGTGAGTAAGAAGTGTGTAGTGTGAAAGGAATGTGTGCAAGACATCAGGGGGAATGCACATTGATGGTGCAAGATTAGGGACCAGAATACTTGAGGTCTTTGAAAGGTTTTAGGTGAGCAGTTATGTGATTGCCTTTCATTTTTATCATAATTTGGTACAGCATGGAGTATTCAGAATTCAGGGAGAAAACAAGAAAGAATAGTCAGGAGGCCATTTCAATAAAGAATGTAGGTAAAGAATGTCTTTACCCATGTGGACACAATGGAAATGGACAAAAATGGACAGAATCTGAAATACATTTGGATGTAAATCATGTATGGATTAAGATAACAATGACTAAGATAACAACTCCTAGATTTCTGCCTTGACCACTTGTGGGCTTAGTGGAGACATTTTTCATGGTAAGGAAGAAATGAAGGAGGGAACACAGCAAGGTTAGGGGTGGGAATAAAACATTTAGTTTTGGATATGTTAATTGAAATATACCTTTTTATGTGACTCAAACTGAAATATAAAGTATATAATTGAATAGAGGAAACCACTGATTATGATTATAAATGTAAAAGCATAGCCATGGCCTTGAGAAGAAGACAGAAATACAAGAGATTCTAAAAGATTAGTGAATAGATTGTTCACAATTCTTATCTTGGCATTGAAGGATTATAGGGAGAGAAATAAAGGATAGAAGAATAATATAAAATCTAGGAATGAAAAAAAAATCATTAAAGGCAATTCATAATTAAAACTCAAGTGTGAGAATGAGAGAAGAATAAAAGAGAAAAAAAAAGATTTCAGTCAGATATTTGAGATTTGGGTTCTTCAAAAGAAACAAAATACAGAGGAGTGATAATGCCTGAGTCGTAAAATACAGTTGGGGATTGAGGTGAAAGAAATAAACAAACCAAAATAATAAAAATAAGGAAGATTAGTGGAGTCAATTAAGTGTGAGAATCTACTCATTGCTTTTTTTAAGAATAATTTTGTCCACTTAATCCGTCATTTTTCTTCACCTATTATAAAACAAAATCCAAAAAGAATAAAATATCTAAGAATAAAGTTAACCAAGGAGGTTAAAGACCTGTACTCTGAAAACCACAAAATATTGATGAAAGAAATTGAAGATAACAGGGGCACCTGAGTGGCTCAATTGGTTGAGTTTCCGACTTTGGCTCAGGTCATGATCTGAGTTCATGAATTCGAGCCCCACGTTGGGCTCTGTACTGACGGTTCAGAGCCTGGAGCCTGCTTCAGATTCTATGTCTCCCTCTCTCTCTGCCTCTCCCCACTCATTCATTCTCTCTCTCTCTCTCTCAAAAATAAATATCTTCATTGAAAAAAATTTTAAAAATTGAAAATGACAGAAGGAAAAGAAAGATGGATTGGAAGAACAAGTATTGTTACGTGTCCACACTATAGATTTAACACAATCCCTATGAAAATACCAACAGCATTTTTCACAAAACTAGAACAAACAATCCTAAAATTTGTATGGAAGCACAAAAGACCTCAAATAGCCAAAGCAACTCTAAAAGGAAAAACAAAATGAAGGCATCACAATTTACATTACAAAGCTGTAGTAATCAAAACAGTATTACCTCACAAGTCAGAATGGCTAACTGTAACATCAAAAGTTACATTACAAAGCTGTAGTAATCAAAACAGTATTACCTCACAAGTCAGAATGGCTAAAATTAACAACACAGGATACAACAGATGTTGGTGAATATGCAGATAAAGGGGAGCCCTCTTACACTGTTGGTTGGAATGCAAACTGGCATAGTTACTCTGGAAACAGTATGGAGGTTCCTCAAAAGCTTAAAAATAGAACTATCCTACAATTCAGCTATTGCACTACTAGATATTTACACAAAGGATACAAAAATACTAAGTCAAAGGGATACATGCAACTTGATGTTTATAGCAGCATTATCAATAATAGCCAAATTACGGAAAGAGCCGAAATGTCCATCGGCTAATAAATGAATATGTGAACACACACACATATATATGACATATATATATGTGTATATATATATATATATATGTATGTATATACATATGTATGTGTATATATATGTATGTGTATATATATATGTATGTATATATATACGTATGTATATATACACCTACAATGAGATATTAGCCATGAAAAAGAATGAAATCTTGCATTTGCAATTATGTGGATAGAGCTGGAGAGACTTATGCTAAAATAAGTCCATCAGAGAAAGAGAAATACCATTTGATTTCACTCATATATGGGGTTTAATAACAAAACCATTTGATTTCACTTATATATGGGATTTAAGTAACAAAACAAATGAACATGTGTAGAAAAAAAAGAGAGGCAGACCAAGAAACAGACTCTGAACTATAGAAAACAAATTGATGGTTACTGGAGGGGAGATGGGTGGGGGGATTGGTTAAATAGGAGATGGAAATTAAGGAGGGCACTTGTGATGAGCACCGGGTGTTGTGTGTAAGTGAAGAATCACTAAATACAACACCTGAAAATAATATTACACTGCATGTTAACTAACTGGAATTTAAATAAAAACTTTAAAAAGAAAAGAGTATGGTACTGGCACAAAACTAGAACATAGGTCAATAGAACAGAATAGAAAACCCAGAAATAAACCCACAACTATATCATCAATTAATTTTTGGCAAAGCAGGAAAGAATATTCAATGGGAAAAAGACAGTCTCTTCAATAATGGTACTGGGTAACCTAGACACCAACATGCAAAAGAAAGAAACTGAAGCACTTTCCTTCACCATACACAAAAATAAATTTAAAATAGATTAAAAACCTAAATGTGAAACCTGAAACCATAAAAATCCCAGAAGAGAACACAAAGAGTGACCTCTTTGATGTCAAATGTAGCAACTTTTTTCTAGATATATCTCCTGAGGCAAGGGAAACAAAAGCAAAAATAAACTATTGGGGTTACATCAATATACAAAGCTTCGAACAATGAGAGAAACAATCAACAAAAGTAAAAAGCAATCTACAGAATGGGACATGATTCTGCAAATGAAGTATCTGATAAAAGATTAATATCCTAAACATATAAAGAACTTATACAACAACACCAAAAGAACAAATAATCCAATTAAAAATGAGCAGAAGACATGAACGGATGTTTCTTCAGAGATGTACAACTGAGATATGAAAACATGTTCATCAGCACTTGCATTAGGGAAATGCAGATCAAAACCACAATGAGATATCACCTCACATCTGCCAGAATGGCAAAAATCAATAACACAAGAAACAACAGCTATTGGAGAGGATGTGTAGAAAAAGGAAAACTTGTGCACTGTTGGTGGAAATGCAAACTGGTGCAGCCACAATGGAAAACTGTTGAATTTCTTCAAAAGATTAAAAATAGAACTATCTTATCATCCAGGAACTATACTACTGTTTTTTTACCCAAAGGATACAAAAACACTAATTCAAAGGAATATGTGAAGCCCTATGTTTACAGAAGCATTATTTACAATAGCCAAATTATGGAAGCAGCACAAGTGTCACTGATAGATGAATGGACACAGAAGATGTGGATACATACATACGATGGAGTATTATTCATCCATAAAAGAGAATCAGATCTTGCCACGTGTAA
This sequence comes from Panthera uncia, assembly GCF_023721935.1. Taxonomy (NCBI): domain Eukaryota; kingdom Metazoa; phylum Chordata; class Mammalia; order Carnivora; family Felidae; genus Panthera; species Panthera uncia. The sequence continues at coordinate 95,961,037 of NC_064811.1, read as the reverse complement.
TGACATGGGTGGAGATAGAGTATTATGCTAAGCAAAATAAGTCAGGAAAGACAAATACCATATGATTTTGCTTATATGTGGAATTTAAGAAACAAAACAAATGAGCAAAGGGAAAAGAGAGAGAAGAGGGAGAGGCAAACCAAGAAGCAGACTCCTTATTATAGAGAACAAACTGAAGGTCACCAGACAGGAGGTGGGTGAGAGGATGGGTTACATAGGTGAGGGGATTAAGGAGGGCACTTGTGATGAGAGCACTGGGTGATCTGTACAAGTGCTGAATCACTATATTGTACACCTGAAACTAATATAACGCTGTATGTTATGTATGTTAACTAAATGAAACTAAGATCTTAAGAAAACAAACAAAAACAAAACAAAACAGAACAAAAACGTCCCATGTATTAGTGATCCAGTGAAGAAACCTTTAATGCATTAACCAAGCAAGGGAAACTGAGCTTTCATTGCTGCCTTTGTTTCACAGGGGATTTGATCTTGCTATAACAATTTCTGCTCCAGAGGGATTACTCCGTGGTTCCTGGTTATTTCTAACAAAATCAAATTAGCGCAGTCTGAGTTACATGTTGTTGCCCTCTTTTGCAAGAGAAGCTTGGAAAATGAACATCTAGTAGTTTCAGCTTCATTAGTGGGAAGCTAGATGTGCTTCCCTCTGAGAGTCACAATAGAGTCAATTCTCTAAACAAAAAAAGGAGTCCAGATGCTACACACACACACATACACACAACATCATAAATATTCAGGACAAAACATCCCAATTTTCTGTCCAAAATATATTGGACTTGTGATATACAAATTGCCCTAACCCCTAAAAATGCCATGCATAATGAATCTATCCACTATACAATCAATAACGAAAGCAGCTCATTCTCACAAGAGAGCAAATAAAAAATCACTGGATCCTGCATCCGCTGTATCAAAATATTTGGTAATAACCATTCCTTCTTCTGTTTTTTCATGTTCCCTTTTTAAAATTCTTTTATCTATGGCTTAAACTGTAAGGTTATCAACTAAGAACATATCATGTGAAATTGTGGGGGGAAAAGAGGGTATCATTTATTTTAAATAAAAAAGAAATTAAGGAAATACAGAAAGTGGGGTACCTGGGTGGCTCAGTCAGTTAAGTGTCCAACTTTGGCTCAGGTCATGATCTCACAGGTCATGAGTTCCAGCCCTGCATCAGGCTCTGTGCTGATGACTCAGATCCTGGAGCCTCCTTCAGATTCTGTGTCTCTCTCACTCTCTATTTCTCTCCTGTTCATATTGTGTGTCTCTCTCTCAAAAAGAAATAATTGTTACAAAAAAAAAAAAAGAAAATACAGAAAGAAATTTGTACCAATGTTGTATGTGGTGAATATGGCTTTCCTCATCCAAAACCAGTTCATGTTTCCTTTTACATTCTGCTGGCATTTAACTGGTCATGTTTCTTTACTTGATGACATGACTCAGTCATTCCTGAGGGTTCTGATTACTTGGAACTCCTTCCTGTATAAGATTTCATTAGCTTTTATTAATTTTAATGGTGGACAATGACAGTACTGGAGGTAGTCCAGAGAACCACTTTTACTCAATCCACATTTCTCCCATCTCCTTTTACAGGTGAAGGTGAACACCCTAGCCAATGCAAAACACATTTTGGTCACAATGAATACCCCAAATATTCAGAGGGCACTCTCAGCCTCCAGTCTAATATAAACTTTGCTTTGTTCTTAATGGAGGCAGTAGTAATTATATATAGAAATCTAAAAGTTGAGAATTCAGAGTCAATAAGATAATAAAGAATAATTTGTTCATGCGTGATTAAGCATAGTATTGGGAAACACCAATTGTTTCAAACTCTCTGAATCCAAAATACAAACATTTAAATATTGAAAAAAGTACCCTAGTTTTGCTTGCTTGGTCAGAGCATTAATAAGAATCTGTGATTTTAGGGATATTTTATCAAGTTAGAGTATGGCAAATTTTTTAACACTAAACTCAATATTATAATCAGAAAACATTTAACATTTTCAAATTGTTGAAAAGATCAACTTGAGGAATATTTCTCTATGGTCAAATTGGCATCAAAGCACACTATTACTTTACATCAGTGTGTATCTGTGCCTGTGTGTCCAAAACCCATAGAATGTCTTACAACTATTGATTCTTATGGTAAATTTATATATCCAAACATATTTGATGATACTTATCGGAACAGCAAATTTATAACATAATGGCATAGACTTCTTCCTTATCTTTCAAGGATCTCATTGTTAAAACTTATTTTCAATTTCAGTAACAAGCATCTGCCAAGTTGCCATTACTCAATTTCTTCTTTTCTCCAATAGTTTCTGCAACTCCCTTTTATCATATACTTGTTCCCAACCTGCTTAGCACTGCCGAGACTTCCACTATACATCCCACAGCTTATAATTGGTTGTACTATGTAGGTTCTAAGTTTCCACTGTCACCTGGACACTCAAATCTGCTTTGAGATCTTTCTAATCAACACTCTATCCACTGTTAATATCATTAATTCACTTTTTCAGTTTCACAAATCTCTTTAGTACTTAGAAAACAAGCTCAAATCCTACTTCTGGGAAAAACCATCATACATGAATAGCTTTCCTTCTCTCTCGCTAATGAATACATGCAAAATATCAAATGCTTCTTAAAATCTACTCTATTCCTGGCCCTGACTGGCTAGATATAGCTTATTGACACATGTGTAGAACTTGGAATTAGAAGCAAGTGAAAAGCAAAATAATTTTTCTGATTTTGGCACAAGTGAAATAAAGAACAGAGGAATCTCACTTGTAACTAAGAAACAGCAACCACAGCTGTTAATAACATGGGTCAATGGGGCTCTCAGACCCTATCAAATTAAAGTAGCTGGACGAGGGAAGAAGCTTGAGGATGAAGACTAATAAGAAAGATGGGCCACGGAGAAAAATAAAGGAAAGGAGTATAAATGTTACCCTTCTAATCATCATTCATTAAATCATAAGAAAGGAGATTTGAATATTAACAGATGATTTTTATGCACACTAGCACTTGAGAGCCAGTGATCTGAAAGAATATATAATTAGCAAGCCCTTTAGACTGTCTCCTTCAAATAGTAATTATCTCAGTCATGCTTTTGTCATATACTGGAAAGCAACCAATTCATTGTCAAATTATGAGATGAGTGCCTTATGTGCATATTTCATGTAAATGATTCAAGATAAATTTTAATGATTCAGAACCTGGATGCTAATATTAACATTCTGTTGTTGAAAACTTTGAGATCCTGAAAAAAATTTTTTCTAACGTAGATGAACAGTATTTCCATATTATGTTAAATTTATGGATGATATATTTTGACACTCACTTTAAAGGTGTGGCATGGCACTAGGTGTCTTATTAGACATGCAAAAATATCTGGTTTAATTGAATTGTAAAACAATTATAGGTAGAAACAAGTGGGCAATAGCATACATAATTTTATATAGGCATTATGCAAAAGATGATGACATAATTGCTTTTAATGATAAAGTATCCTTCAGGTATAAGACATTAAAATGTGTTCCTTGGGAAATATTATTTAAATCAAACAAAAATAACATGTTTTTGTGTTTTTTTCTTTCATTTTCTTTGAGATTTTCTTATTTGAAAAGATAAGAATTACACTTCTTTTCTTATTTGAAAAGATAAGAATTACACTTGTTTATATGAATGACTGGTTTTCATTAATGATTTACATAAATTTTTTGACTTATAGGAACATTACTTCCTATAACTCTTACATTCTTCTTGAAATACATTTTAGAAGGATTTTTTTACAATCCCAATGTGATTTTCCAAAATGACTAAATTAGAATTTGAATAAAATAAGTGCATAATCTACATAAAGCAAAACATATCAGCATCCTGTTAAGTAAGAATAAGAACTTTAGGAGTTAATCTTCAATTTTGAAATACTAAGAGGAGAAATGTCCACTTCTTGCTGAAGAGCTAAATACATCTTAGCTATCTTTGGACTATTGACAATTCTATGTTTGAGGGGGAATAAAATTTCAACTATAGAACCACTAAAGGCATATTTCACAGATGAGTGTCTGCCCTGGACAATTAAGTTCCTGCAACACACAGTCTGGACAGAGCACCTTCACTGCTCAATGTCTGCTTCAAAGAACAAATGCTGTGATAAAACTTTTGAGAAGCAAAAGAGCTGCTCCGGGAGAAAGTTATTTGATTCCATAGAAGGTTTTCACTTTTTAAGGGGAATAAGGAATAGCCATTTTTTTCCACTAATGCTTAGTGTTGAAAGAGAGATGGTAAATAAAATTTAATTTATATGCTAGCTGAGAATTGTCTAAATTGATTCCAACATGTTCTAGAAAGTTTGTATATTGCAGAAAAGGTTCCTGGCCATAAGAGTTGAATTAAAGAAGCATGTCTTTAATGTGGGGAAGAAATAATCATTATCCAACATTTTATTTCTTGGCATAGATCTTGAGGAACAATGATTAAAGCCTCCTCAAACAGGAATTTAATATACAGTAAAACTTGGTTTGTGAGCATAATCCATTCTGGAAACATGCTTGTGATCCAAAGCACTTGTATATCAAAGCGAATTTCAAGAACCATTGGGTCAGCTGTGATCAGGTGATATTCAGTGTCACATACCACTCATATTGCAAGGCATCGCTTGCTTATCCAGTTAAAATTTATTAGAAATACTTGCTCGTCTTGCAGAACACCCTCAGAACAACTTACTCACAATCCAAGGTTTTACTGTAATTTTAAACTTTTATAGCACTGTGGAAAAAATAATATATATTATGGTAAGTGCTTCAATAAATCTGAGATCGCATAAAGCTTTTAAAAAAAAAGGAGATAGGCTAACAGTTAACTGCTTACGTTTGTCTGTGTAACGGCTAATACTATTTTTCAAATTTTCATTAAAACATAAACTAATTCAATGTTTTAATAATGACCATATAATGGATTTGGACTTATTAATTCCATCATATGATATTTCTTATTCAGATTGTTGGTATGCATTTCTGGTAATACAGTCTGCACATATTCAAAATATTGCTATAGTGCCAGATTTCCTAAATTTATTCTATTTTTTCCTGTTATCTTTTATGTTTCTTATTATTTATATATGTATTACGAAGCATCTCATTCTCTATATTTTTCTTTATTTCAGTATACAGTTTACTTTCTCCAGTTTACATTTTTTTTTATTTTTTAAAGTTTATTTATTTATATTTTCAATATATGAAATTTATTGTCAAGTTGGGTTCCATACAACACCCAGTGCTCATCCCAAAAGGTGCCCTCCTCAATACCCATCACCCACCTTACCCCCCTCCCACCCCCCCATCAACCTTCAGTTTGTTCTCAGTTTTCAAGAGTCTCTTATGCTTTAGCTGTCTCCCACTCTAATCTCTTATTTTTTTCCTTCCCCTCCCCCATGGGTTTCTGTTAAGTTTCTCAGGATCCACATAAGAGTGAAACCATATGGTATCTGTCTTTCTCTGTATGGCTTATTTCACTTAGCATCACACTCTCCAGTTCCATCCACGTTACTACAAAGGGCCATACTTCATTCTTTCTCATTGCCACATAGTACTCCATTGTGTATATAAACCACAATTTCTTTATCCATTCATCAGTTGATGGACATTTGGGCTCTTTCCATAATTTGGCTATTGTTGAGAGTGCTGCTATAAACATTGGGGTATAAGTGCCCCTATGCATCAGCACTCCTGTATCCCTTGGGTAAATTCCTAGCAGTGCTATTGCTGGGTCATAGGGTAGGTCTATTTTTAATTTTTTGAGGAACCTCCACACTGTTTTCCAGAGTGGCTGCACCAATTTGCACTCCCACCAACAGTGCAAGAGGGTTCCCGTTTCTCCACATCCTCTCCAGCGTCTATAGTCTCCTGATTTGTTCCTTTTGGCCACTCTGACTGGCGTGAGGTGATACCTGAGTGTGGTTTTGATTTGTATTTCCCTGATGAGGAGTGACGTTGAGCATCTTTTCATGTGCCTGTTGGCCATCCAGATGTCTTCCTTAGAGAAGTGTCTATTCATGTTTCCTGCCCATTTCTTCACTGGATTATTTGTTTTTCGGGTGTGGAGTTTGGTGAGCTCTTTATAGATTTTGGATACTAGCCCTTTGTCTGATATATCATTTGCAAATATCTTTTCCCATTCCATTGGTTGCCTTTTGGTTTTGTTGGTTTCTTCCTTTGCTGTGCAGAAGCTTTTTATCTTGTTGATGTCCCAATAGTTCATTTTTGCTTTTAATTCCCTTCCCTTTGGGGATGTGTCAAGTAAGAAATTGCTACGACTGAGGTCAGAGAGGTCTTTTCCTGCTTTCTCCTCTAGTGTTTTGATGGTTTCCTGTCTCACATTCAGGTCCTTTATCCATTTTGAGTTTATTTTTGTGAATGTTGTGAGAAAGTGGTCTAGTTTCATCCTTCTGCATGTTGCTGTCCAGTTCTCCCAGCACCATTTGTTAAAGAGACTGTCTTTTTTCCATTGGATGTTCTTTCCTGCTTTGTCAAAGATGAGTTGGCCATACGTTTGTGGGTCTAGTTCTGGGGTTTCTATTCTATTCCATTGGTCTATATGTCTGTTTTTGTGCCAATACCATGCTGTCTTGATGATGACAGCTTTGTAGTAGAGGCTAAAGTCTGGGATGGTGATGCCTCCTGCTTTGGTCTTCTTCTTCAAAATTACTTTGGCTATTCGGGCCCTTTTGTGGTTCCATATGAATTTTAGGATTGCTTGTTCTAGCTTTGAGAAGAATGCTGGTGCAATTTTGATTGGGATTGCATTGAATGTGTGGATAGCTTTGGGTAATATTGACATTTTGACAATATTTATTCTTCCAATACATGAGCACGGAATGTTTTCCCATTTCTTTATATCTTCTTCAATTTCCTTCATAAGCTTTCTATAGTTCTCAGCATAGAGATCTTTTACATCTTTGGTTAGATTTATTCCTAGGTATTTTATGCTTCTTGGTGCAATTGTGAATGGGATCAGTTTCTTTATTTGTCTTTCTGTTGCTTCATTGTTAGTGTATAAGAATGCAACTGATTTCTGTACATTGATTTTGTATCCTGCGACTTCGCTGAATTCATGTATCAGTTCTAGCAGACTTTTGGTGGAGTCTATTGGATTTTCCATGTATAATATCATGTTATCTGCAAAAAGTGAAAGCTTAACTTCATCTTTGCCAATTTTGATGCCTTTGATTTCCTTTTGTTGTCTGATTGCTGATGCTAGAACTTCCAGCACTATGTTAAACAACAGCGGTGAGAGTGGGCATCCCTGTCGTGTTCCTGATCTCAAGAAAAGGCTCTCAGTTTTTCCCCATTGAAGATGATGTTAGCTATCGTCTTTTCATAAATGGCTCTAATGATGTTCATGTATGTTCCTTCTATCCCGACTTTCTCGAGGGTTTTTATTCAGAAAGTTTGCTGAATTTTGTCAAATGCCTTTTCTGCATCGATTGACAGGATCATATGGTTCTTATCTTTCTTTTATTAATGTGATGTATCACGTTGATTGATTTGTGAATGTTGAACCAGCCCTGCATCCCAGGAATGAATCCCACTTGATCATGGTGAATAATTCTTTTTATATGCTGTTGAATTCAGTTTGCTAGTACCTTGTTGAGAATTTTTGCATCCATATTCATCAGAGATATTGGCCTGTAGTTCTCTTTTTTCTGGGTCTCTGTGTGGTTTAGGAATCAAAGTAATACTGGCTTCATAGAATGAGTCTGGAAGTTTTCCTTCCCTTTCTATTTTTTGGAATAGCTTGAGAAGGATAAGTATAATCTCTGCTTTAAACATCTGGTAGAACTCCCCTGGGAAGCCATCTGGTCCTGGACTCATATTTGTTGGGAGATTTTTGATAACTGATTCAATGTCTTCTCTGGTTATGGGTCTGTTCAAGCTTTCTATTTCCTCCTGATTGAGTTTTGGAAGTGTGTGGGTGTTTGGGAATTTGTGCAAATCTTTCAGGTTGTCCAGTTTGTTGGCATATAATTTTTCATAGTATTCCCTGATAATTGTTTGTATCTCTTAGGGATTGGTTGTAATAATTCCATTTTCATTCATGATTTGATCTATTTGGATCCTCTCCCTTTTCTTTTTGAGTAGCCTGGCTAGAGGTTTATCAATTTTGTTTATTTTTTCAAAAAACCAACTATTGTTTTCATTGATCTGCTCTACAGTTTTTTTAGATTCTATATTGTTTATTTCTGCTCTGATCTTTATTATTTCTCATCTTCTGCTGGGTTTGGGGTGTCTTTGCTGTTCTGCTTCTATTTCCTTTAGGTGTGCTGTTAGATTTTGTATTTGGGATTTTTCTTGTTTCTTGAGATAGGCCTGGTTTGCAATATATTTTCCTCTCAGGACTGCCTTCACTGCATCCCAAAGCATTTGGATTGTTGTATTTTCATTTTCATTTGTTTCCATATATTTTTAAATTTCTTCTCTAATTGCCTGGTTGACCCATTCATTCTTTAGTAGGGTGTTCTTTAACCTCCATGCCTTAGGAGGTTTTCCAGACTTTTTCCGGTGGTTGATTTCAAGTTTCATAGCATTGTGGTCTGAAAGTATGCATGATATGATCTCAATTCTTGTATACTTATGAACGGCTGTTTTGTGACTCAGTATGTGATCTATCTTGGAGAATGTCCATGTGCACTCGAGAAGAAAGTATATTCTGTTGCTTTGGGATGCAGAGTTCTAAATATATCTGTCAAGTCCATCTGATCCAATGTATCATTCAGGGCCCTTGTTTCTTTATTGACCGTGTGTCTAGATGATCTATCCATTACTGTAACAGGAGTGTTAAAGTCCCCTGCAATTACCACATTCTTATCAATAAGGTTGCTTTTGTTTGTGAGTAGTTGTTTTATATATTTGGGGGCTCCCGTATTCGGCGCATAGACATTTATAATTGTTCACTCTTCCTGATGGATAGACCCTGTAATTATTATATAATACCCTTCTTCATCTCTTGTTACAGCCTTTAATTTAAAGTCTAGTTTGTATGATATAGGTATGGCTACTCTAGCTTTCTTTCGACTTCCAGTAGCATGATAAATAGTTCTCCATCCCCTCACTTTCAAACTGAAGGTGTCCTCAGGTCTAAATGAGTCTCTTGTAGACAGCAAATAGATGGGTCTTGTTTTTGTATCCATTCTGATACCCTATGTCTTTTGATTGGCACTTTTAGTCCATTTACGTTCAGTGTTATTATAGAAAGATATGGGTTTGGAGTCATTGTCATGTCTGTATGTTTTATGCTTGTAGTGATGTCTCTGGTACTTTGTCTCACAGGATCCCCCTTAGGATCTCTTGTAGGGCTCGTTTAGTGGTGACGAATTCCTTCAGTTTTTGTTTGTGTGGGAAGACCTTTATCTCTCCTTCTATTCTAAATGACAGACTTGCTTGGTAAAGCATTCTCGGCTGCATTTTTTTTTCTGTTCAACACATTGAAGATCTCCTGCCAATCCTTTCTGGCCTGCCAAGTTTCAAAAGAGAGATCAGTCACGAGTCTTATTGGTCTCCCTTTATATGTTAGAGCACGTTTATCCCTTGCTGCTTTCAGAATTTTCTCTTTATCCTTGTATTTTGCCAGTTTCACTATGATATGTCGTGCAGAAGATCGATTCAAGTTACGTCTGAAGGGAGTTCTCTGTGCCTCTTGGATTTCAATGCCTTTTTCCTTCCCCAGATCAGGGAAGTTCTCAGCTATAATTTCTTCAAGTACACCTTCAGCTCCTTTCCCTCTCTCTTCCTCCTCTGGAATACCAATTATGTGTAGATTATTTCTCTTTAGTGGATCATTTAGTCCTCTAATTTTCCCCTCATACTCCTGGATTTTTTCATCTCTCTTTTTCTCAGCTTCCTTTTTCTCCATAATTTTATCTTCTAGTTCACCTATTCTCTGTTCTGCTTCTTCAATCCAAACCGTGGTCGTTTCCATTTTATTTTGCAGCTCGGTTATAGCATTTTTTAGTTCCTCCTGACTGTTCCTTAGTCCCTTGATCTCTGTAGCAGTAGATTCTCTTTTGTTCTCTATACTGTTTTCAAGCCCAGCGATTAATTTTATGACTATTATTCTAAATTCACTTTCTGTTATATTGTTTAAATCCTTTTTGATCAGTTTGTTAACTGTTGTTATTTCCTGGAGATTCTTTTGAGGGGAATTCTTCCGTTTCATCATTTTGGATAGTCTCTGGAGTGATGCAGAACTGCAGGGCACTTCCCCTGTGCTGTCTTGAATAACTTCCATCAGTGGGCGGTGCCACAGTCAGACCTGATGTCTGCCCCCAGCCCACCACTGGGGCCACAGTCAGACTGGTGTGTAGCTTCTCTTCCCTTCTCCTAGGCTCAGGATTCACTGTGGGGTGGCGTGGCCCGTCTGGGCTACTTGCACACTGCCAGGCTTGTGGTGCTGGGGATCTGGTGTATTAGCTGGGGTGGATCAGCAATGTGCACGGGGGCAGAGGGGCAGGCTCAGCTGGCTTATCCTTTGGTGATCCGCTTTGGGAGGGGCCCTGCGGCACTGGGAGGGAGTCAGTCCAACCACTGGAGTGATGGATCCACAGAAGCACAGTGTTGGGTGTTTGTGTGGTGCAAGCAAGTTACCTGACAGGAACTGGTTCCCTTTGGGATTTTGGCTGGGGGATGGGCAAGGGAGATGGTGCTGGTGAGCGCCTTTGTTCCCTGCCAAGCTGAGCTCTGTCGTCCAGGGCTCAACAACTCTCCCTTCCGTTGTCCTCCAGCCCTCCCGCTCTCAGAGCAGAGCTGTTAACTTATAACCTTCCAGATGTCAAGTCCCTCTTGCTGTCTGAACACACTCTGTCCAGCCCCTCCGCTTTGCTAGCCAGACTCGGAGCCTCTGCTTTGCCGTGGGCTGCCTCTCTGCCCCGGCTCCCGCCTGTCAGTCCGTGTAGCGTGCACCACCTCTCTACCCTTCCTACCCTCTTCCATTGGCCTCTCGTCTATGCTTGGCTCCAGAGAATCCATTCTGCTAGTCGTCTGGCAGTTTTCTGGGTTATTTAGGCAGATGTAGGTGGAATCTGAGTGATCAGCAGGACGCGGTGAGCCCAGCGTCCTCCTATGCCGCCATCTTCAGTCCCACCAAGTTTATTTATTTTTGAGAGAGAGAGAGCAAGGAGGAGTGCAGAGAGAGAGGGTGTGAGAGAATCACAAGCAATGTCTGAACTGTCAGAGCTAAGCCCAACATGGGGCTCAATCTCACAAACCCAACTGTGAGATCTGACCTGAGCTGAGATCAAGAGTTGGATGTTTAAGCAAATGAGCCAGCCAGGCACCCTTCCAATTCACATTTAATGTAATAATTGCTTTTGTGATTAATTCTACAATTTATGTTAACTTTTCTATGCTGTGACTATTTACTTTCTCTCACGCCTCTTGAATAGCTGAATAGCAAATGAGCTACAGCACAGAACAATAAAGAAATAACATTTTGTTACATTCTTAACCGTATACACTGGCATACAAATAAGAAAATTGAGACACAAGAAGTTAAAGTAATTACTAATAAGAGACAGATTTTAGAGCTTTTGGTGCTTCACCCCACATATACCAAATTTAGTCATGTGATTTTATTGTTAGAATATAATCCTTTGTCCCAATGTTTTCATATTCTAGATTATCATTATTATAACAAATTATAACTATTGTTATCAAATTTTAGCTACTATTTAATTCAGGAAGAGTGCTGTTATTCTATTCATTTATTTAAGACATTCAGAGAAAACAGTTTATACATTATCTTCTACTACCAAAATAAAAATATTGTTTTTGTTGTTTTAAGGCATTGGTATATAGTGTTTTAAGTTGTATAGCTTAAAATAAGTTTTAAAGTAGAAAAGTATTTTCTTAGCTTTAATGAACTTCCCAAGTCTTCAGAACTAATTCTGCTAAACATATTATAAGAGATTTGCTTCTCATTTAAATTATCTACAGTGAGAGACCATTTAATAAGGCTAGTTATGCAGGTACTGACAGTTATAATTCTGTATTACCACCACAGACATTTTTAATTTGACTAACATAATAAATCTTAATCATATCAATGTCACCATCTATTAGAGATATTAATAAGCCATCAACCCCGTAAACATGGCATTGGTGTTATTATTCCTTAACATTTTTTCATTTGTTTATTGTCCATGTTGCCAAACCAGCTTTTGTTTATGATATCAATAGTTACTTCCTGGAATGTATTCAAGTGATTTTTAGTTCATAGTTTGGTTCTAGTTTAGGTTATATTTATAGGCAAACATATTTTTAACAAAATAATCTTTTGACATAATTTTTTACTTGCTATTTTTTTAGAAAAAGTTATTAAGATTTATAAATATAGAAAAGAGTACACAAAACACAGATTACACATAGTCTACCATTAGACACTGAGTTCCCAAGTAAACCTAAAAATATATAAGCCCATGACTTGCACACATCATTGCAATACTCACATACGTCTGTCTTTTTATTTTAGATATTTTGGTGCATGTGTGGTGGCATTTTATAAACATTTTAATATTAATACTATATGGTGTGTAAGCATTGTTTCCTATGTTCGTAAATTAGAATTATAGTATTTTTCTTCATTATGATTATAGGGGATTATAAATTTCACTAATATTTTCAAAGAACCACACCATAGATTTAAAGATTTTCTCAATTTTATGTTCAATTTCTATTTCATTTTATTCAATTCTTATCTTTATTATATCCATTTCCTACTTTCATTGAATAGATTGCCACATTTTCAACCTTCATGAGATAAAATCTTACTACTGTGTTTTCAATCTTTCTCCTTCCAAATCTATCTACATAGATACAAATACAGGAAGATATAAATAATATTAGTTGTATGTGTGATATATAAGGCCTCTTACTATTATGTAGGCATATGTATATTTTGAAGTATTTAACTCAAAAATAAACACAAAAACAAAATATTTATTAGCATTTATCTTGATATTATAAGAAAGCGTGTTCTGGCAGAAATTAAGGAACTTTTTTAACCTTGTCACAGATTTAATTTAGCGGCAAATAGAGGATATAATTTTCTATATTTTAAGACAGTATTTAGTATATAATTATTTGAAAAATTAAATACCTTTGTATATTTTCAATCCATATTAAATCAGTTGCAACATGACATGAATATTTAATCTCATGCACATGACTTTATCTAGTGAGTGATATGTTAGACCATATTATATCATTTGCTTTGCCCTTTATCTTCCAGAAACCCTGCCATATATTCTAAAATAAATATAAATAAATACATATACACATATATCTGTGTATACATATAAGTACACATATATATACATATATATTTGTACACATATATACATATATGCACATATATACATATTTATATATATGCACATATACACATATGAATACATACATATATTCTCATTCTAAGACATTAATGTTTCATAACACAGATATACCACAGACAGTGATGAAACAAAACATTCATAACCACAATAAAAATAATTTCCCAACTAGGTTGTAAAGAAATAACAAATACAATTAAATAAGAAAATCTTACTGTATTAATACTGATATACTACATAAAATGATTTCAGACTACTAAAGTTTGTCCACTATACTAACTTAGAGTATATTTTCTATTGTTTAACATATTGTCTTGAACTTTTATTTCATAAGATAGCAAATAAAATCTCAGATATGTTAAAGTGACAGCAAATTATGTTGCATATGTTTACTGCATATTAACTGGATCATATTGTTAATTGATTTTACTGTCTCAGCTTATACTGAACTAAAATTCATACAAAATTATATAACTCTAACAATGCTACTTAACAAGATGATTTCAAGTACAGTCAACTTTTCATGCTCAGAAACATTGAAAATATAATTTTCCCACATTGTATAAGGCTAGGAACTATGTATTCAGCTTGACTTTTCATATGGATGTTTACTTTGACACAAAATAAAAATGAAATGATACATCTAAATATAGAGTTCTGTGGTTACACTGAGACTTATTAAAAAATAAAAATTATTTAGTAAAATGAGTATGATTTCAAAAACGGATAAAAAATAGAAACTTTACAAATATGAGTGATTTGAAGCTCTGGTTTTAACTTTAATGTATTCTATTACATGAGCTTAATTGCTGCTCTAGATTATTAAAAAAATGAGGTACTTTAAAAAGTAAACTTTGGTGGCAATTCTTTCCAAAATATAATCAATTAAGTTATATTAACCAATTATTCATGAGAGGTTTTTGTTCTGTTTTATTTTTTTGGGTGATAGTTGAAATTAAGCTGGTATATTTTCATCTTTCTGGATTTCAGACAAATCTACAAAACTAATTAGAACGTTTTTTATTTTTTCCCCAAGAAGTTAATTATTTTGTAGATTTTTAACAAGTTAGAAAATATATGTCAAATTTTTACAGATACTCATATTTTCAATGAATATATTATAATGAGGAAAATGTTTCCATATAATCATTATGAAGATCTCTAACCACACATGATTTGATATAGATAAGCAGTGACATTCACACATTATATTAAAACATTTCGTGCAATTGTGGACAGACCAAACTGTTGATGCATTTATTTGCTTTTAATTACCTATAAAGTAGGTGGCATCTACTGACAATGATTTAATAATACAGTAAATGTTGACAAATTGTAAATATTTATCTTTGCAAAGTAATAATTCACAGGCCATTTGGTGAATTTTTTAGAGTGTTTTTAAATAAGATAATCCATGATTGGTTTTATAAAATATTTCCTTGTTTATATTCTAAGACAACTAGATTCTTGTTTTCCAGAAAATTTGCCCTTTGTGTAATGTTTTGTGCATTTGGCTCAAAATTCCATGTTTTATTAGGCTGTCCATTAAATAACGCAGGGAAGAAATTGTACATGTTTGAAATATTTGTACCCATTTCACAGATTCCTGGTTTTGTTTGTTTGTTTGTTTGCCTCCCCAAATCAAATTGTCTACCACTGGCAATTTTTTTTCACTCATAAAGTACTTATAATAATAAATAAGATTGCAATTACATATTCTCCAGTGTATTTTTCCTTTACTACTTATAAAAATGTAAAAAGTCTTGTTGGCCATTAGTTATATAAAAAGTAGAAATTATCATAAGTCTCAATTTTCATCTAACTATAGAGGAACTCACCACTTGTGTAATATGTTCTAAAATAATTTAACAAAACATGGACAATATTTTCTGAGTATCTAATATAACAATATGAGATCAGAATGTATTTCTGCTTATAATGGTTTTTGGTTGTACGCATCATTAACCATCATTACCACAAAAGGCCAGGATGTGTTTTCTCAGTACTATGGAACTTTCTGAATTGTGCTATTCAGTATAAAATACTAAAGGTGTTTCTAAACACTTGTTAATAATTTTAATCAAATTTATGAAACATAAATACTTGAAACATACTTGAAAAATGTAGCTATTTGATTTTATATTCAGAAGTTTTACACTCTACATTTTTTGTACAATTTTTCTAGGAATGGTTTCATGTAATTGTTATTTAAAATCTCATGACAATGCACAAACTTGACCCATGTTTCATTATTAAGGAGAGTAAATCAAATTATCTGTTTCTATAATGTTTCTGACAATGTTGAATATTCTAGGCCCAAGTCCAAGAATATGTTGTTAGAAAATCATTCATTTTTACTTCTTTTGAAAAGTATTCAGACAGAACGAAAGTGTCATGATGACCATTTTTCTTGCTATTTACATGTGCTGTTAGTATTAACTTAGATCTCTGTGTGTGACTTTATTCAAGAGTTTTTAAGTGATACACTGTATAGTGAGAATGATTTTGTTAAAATTATATTTCATTTTTAATGGAAACTGGAAAATTAAGTATGTCACACTGTACTGTGAATTAATGAAAATGTGAGAGTACCATTATCTGATCCTTATTCTCAAGAGTGCCACATGAAGTTGTGCAGACTGAAACATTGTCACACCCAAGGGGCCACCATTCACAGCATAGACATCCTTACCATATTTAAAAGCATTCTATTATTTAAGCTTTTTTTTTCTCATTCAAGATTATAATATTTACACATGAATAAAACAGTCGATCTAATAGAGTCAACATATACAATGTACATTACTTCCATTTAGGAAAAGGAAAACATGAATGCTTTGTTCATTAAAAAATTATGTAACTTAGCCCAGGTTTCTAACAAGACATTGTTTTTGCAATGTAACTTGAGGATCATAAAACATCCACGATTTTGTTTATATTCATGCAATGGCTAAATTTATCACTTAAATTTTTTTTAACATTTATTCAATTTTGTGAGACAGGGCACAACCAGGAGAGGGGCAAAAAGAGAGGGAGACACAGATCTGGAAGCAGACTTCAAGGTCTGAGCTGTCAGGACAGAACCCAATGCAGGGCTCAAACTCACGGACCACATGATCATGACCTGAGCTGAAGTCAAATGCTTAACCAACTAAGCTACCTAGGTGCCCCTAAATTTATCATTTTATATTTCATATTATTTCATCTAGCATTTTTAAGGTAACAGAAGTCATAGCTGGGTTTCAAATTTACAAATAAAATATTTTAATAGGGAAAAATATTCTAGGTAGTAACAACTATTCAGCTATCAATAACACATCACACAATATTACATAAACCTAAATGACTTGGTTATATAATATTCCTTAGTTGTATCTTAGCACTCATTTCTTTCTTGTATGTACAGTAATTTAATCAGCACAAAAGGAACTTCTAGAAAAACTAAATAGACATTTTTTTCCCAAAAAAGACATCTCTATGACCAATGGCTACATGAAAAGATACACAATATCACTAATCATCAGGGTAAATGCAAATCAAAACCACAATGATATATTACCCCATACCTATAATAATGGCTATCTTCAAAAAGACAAAAGATAACAAGTGTTGGTAAAGATGTGGAGAGAAAGGAACCCTTGTGAACTGTTGGTAGGGTTGCAAATTTGTTCAACCACTATGGAAAGCAGTATGGAGGTTCCTCAAAAAATTAAAAATACAACTGCCACATGGTCCAGAAATTTTACCTTTGAGTATTTATCTGAAAAATAAAATACCCTAGTTCATAAAGATATCTGCACCCCCATGCTGTTCAATGCAGCATTATTCATTATCGCCAAGATACAGAAATAATCCAACTGTTTGCCCATTGATAAATGGATAAAAAGATGTGAGATATATACATGAATACTATTTAGCCATTGGAGGAATAGAAGTCCTGATATTTGCAGAGACATGGATGGACCCTGAGGACATTATCCTATGTGAGATAAGTCTGGCAGAGACAGACAAATGCTGTGTGATATTTCTTGTATGTGGAATCAAAAAGAAAGAAAGAAAGAAAGAAAGAAAGAAAGAAAGAAAGAAAGAAAGAAAAGAAAAGAAAAGAAAACTTGATACGAAATTCAAAAAAACAGAGTAGAATTACAGTTACCTGGGACTGGATAGTGTGGGAGTGAGAGGGTTTTTTAAGGGTACATAATTGCAATAACTATATAAATAAGTCATGGAGATCTAATAAACAGTACAGTGATTATAGACAATAAAACTATATTATAAGCATTAAACTTGCTGAGAGACTACAACTTAATTGCTTCCACCACTAGAAGAAGTAATAATTATGTGACAGGATAGGGGTATTAGTTAACATTACAGTGGTAATCATATTGCAATATAAATGTATATAATCAACACGTTGTACTCCTTAAACTTATACACTGAGAAATGCCAATTATAGTTCATTAAAAATTTCAAGTATATATAATGTCAATTATAGTTCAGTAAAAAAATAACTGTTAATGACTATTTTGTACATATAATGTAAAGTATATTAACACATATTAAATAATAACTATTAGGTTTTCTCTCCAGATATGAAAAAATTAGTTAAACAAAATACAAAGTTTTTGGAAGAGTAAATAATATCTATCAAATAATCCAATATAGTATTTCTAGAAATGATGTCTATCTATTCATCCCTCTGAATAACATATAGCTTATAGTTATATTTAATCTTTTTATATACCAGTTGCCAGTGGACTAAGTAGTTTCTTAAAAATACTACTATAATTTCGAATCAAATTTCATAAAATAAATAAAATTTGTGAACATTTTAATAGAAACTATAAAATTTGATCAAGTAAGCATTCAAATGTAATAAAATTTTATTTCAATGAAACAAATTTGTCTATTTTATTTTATTACATATCAATTGCTTTAAATTCTAAATTATATCAGTTAAAATTTTAAATATAAAATTTAAAATCCCATTAATTGTTTTCAGTTTATTATTTATTTTGAGAGAATGAGAGAGTGAGTGGGGGAGAGACAGAAAGAGAGGGAGAGAGAGAGAGAGAGAGAGAGAGAGAAAATCCCAACCAGGCTCCACGCTGTTAGTCCAGAGCCCGATTCAGGGCTTGAACTCATGAAGCATGAGATGATGACCTGATCCGAAGCTGGACGCTTAACTGACTGAGCCACCCAGGCTTATTAGTTTGGATGAATAACATGATTAAGATAATGTATACATCATGACATTTTATTTGTTATTTATCAAAACAGTATTCTAATATTAGCATTTCATTTGAGGAAATGATGCCTCTTTTAAAAATATTCTCAATGTCACCCTGTGGCCAGCATTGCTCATTCTTTTCCTAGGATATATTGCACATTGTTTGTCTGTGATATAGTGGAAGAACCAGATGATTTCTTATAATAAAATTATTCAAGCTTAAAAGAACAAGATTTTATTATTTCTTGTATTTGCTAACCCATGCTGAACTCAGAAGTCTCACTTATGTATCTATGGTCAGCATTTGTCTAGATAAATGGCTTTGTCAGTCTTGACTGAGCTCTATCAACCAAGACATTCAGAGCCTCGGCTGAAACAACTTCTCTGTCCTGGCAAAGATCTCTATGTGTTATTATCCAATCAGCTCAGGCATGTTGCCATGACAAAAGAAGAGGAAAAAGAGGGTACCAAGACTTATTAGGCCCATTTCTTGTTTTTTTAAGCTGCTAAGTTATGTGGTTGTTTGTTACACAGCTCTACCTTACTGATAAACCCTGGAGTGATTTTACACAGACAATAAATATGTTTAATGTTTATAAAATGATGTATTGAGTAGAATGGATAAAAACAGCAATTAAGTTACTTGGAATATTCTGTATGAGTATTCTACAATCTGTATGAGAAATCATGAGTTTTTTTACTAGATTGGTGACCATAAATATAAAGATAAAAAAATGATTCAATATATAGTCTTCTGTTACAATCAATAAGACTTGCTGAAGAAGTAGTTACAGGTGTATGGGAAAGACAATATAAAAGCTTCACTTCTAGAGCACTCTCATGAGTAATTGAATATGTTATGGTGCTAATTTTTAGGTTAGAAAACACAATAGCAAGACTAACAAGCTTTGGGGCAAGGGGTGGGGACATTTCTGATTATTATATATTTGTGTCTGTGAGACTGGAAGGCACCTGCTCCAGCAGGATTAGCTGTGGCTTACTAATGTCAGGGCTGTAAGGATATTCACCATGGTTGGAAAGAGAATCCATGAATCTTGAGAATATTTGATATTGTATGACTTCTTTGGAATCATAGGGACCAAATGCCAAGGGAAGTGTTATTTCTAGGTTTAGATCTATTACCATATGCTGCTTAAAGACTTCTAGGGATAAGAAATTTTTATCACATAACAGCCCAGATGTTTTCAGACTATTGAAATTGTTGGATCTTTACAAAAAACATTCTATTCATTTTTTGACAACAGCCTGCATACTTGTATCATATAATAAAATCCACGGGTTTTTTTTGTTTGTTTTAATCTTGCTTTGACCATTTGAGGCAAAAGGAAACAAAAGATATAGCATAAAAATGATCAGGTCTGATGTCATTACTTACATGTGACAGAGATATGCTTCTCCCTGTCCCCTCAAATACATTTGCCAGACTTCCTTGCCTGCCTGCCTTCCTTCCTTTGAGGTCTGAAAGGAGGAGACATTCACATGAGATTATTGGGTAGAAAGCATGTGCTTGTGGCAGTGATTCGTGCAAGGCCTGTCCCAGGGGCTCCTTCAAAGTGGCAATCTGAACTCTGGATGTCTGGCTAACACATTCTTCATTCTTTTGCTCTTCCAGTCCTATGACTATTCTTGATACCAATTTTCTGGATTAAATCTCTTTCTGCTTGGAATATTTACAGTGATATCTAATTTCTTGAGTTGATATTCAAAGTATTTGGATGAATGATGATATAAAAACCGTTCCTCATCACATTGATAGTGGCAAATTAATGTTGAGTATGAACTCAAATGGTTGTTGCTTGAGTGGTAAGTCTCAAGAGTGAGTATATACTTCTCAGAAGTACATGTTGTATAGGTAATAGCTAAAAATATCATACTTATAGAGGATATTAGTATTATTTAATTAAAAATTGTGAAACAAATTTTATAATAGGATTTTTGACATTTTTCAAACATTTCTTTTCATTTTATATAGAGGTAAAGTAATAGCAAATTGTTGGACATATTTAAAAATCACACCCACAATGAAAGGTATTTTCTAGAACTAAAAGTAACTTAAGGCTTATTCAGGAATACATTTGTTATCGTGGAAATATTCAACCTATCTGTACATGTAAAAAATTAAACTTGAGGAATGTATTTTATTTCATGCAGTAAGCTTGCCTCATAGGATTCTAAGCATATGAAATATAATTCAGTTAAATACTTAGGCTGAATTTCTATCATTGTGTTTGAAGCATGTATGAGAAGTGGCAAAGAGTAACTCCTAGTCCACTTCTTTTTACCATCCAGGCAAGACACTCCCTTGAATTTCAAATCAAAAATGCAGTTTTAAATTTTCCCCTTCTTCAGTTTTCACATGAGTACAGTGGGAAAATTCCAATTTAAAAGTCTAAAATAATAGCAAGACTTCTGGAATGGCAGAGTGAGCACTTCTATAAGTGTATGCTTCTATAGAAGGAGAAAAGGGAGCAAAATTTATCAAAATCAATTTTTTTTAGAAATCTGGAAACCTACCAAAAGCCTGCAATAATATGACAAATATTTATTCAAGAAACTCTGCTGAAATTCGGAAAGGATTTCTGGGTTTGTGACATATTTCCATTTTCCTCTACTCAGGTCTTCCACAGCCTTGAAAGCCAGAAGCCTCACAATTATAGTAGCAATGAAGAACCAAAGCCTTGCAAGCTCAGGAGAAGGAAGACCAGATGTGGAGCTCCTCAAAAAGCTCCAATTCTGTAGAATTGTCACTGTATGATCTGTCTCCCAACAGCCTGGAAAAGTCCCATTGACAGAAACACTCTGTAGGTGACAAGTGTACAAGCTGTTGCTATTGAAAACAATGTGTCCTGCATATTTACAACTGCTTGTGTCCAATAGCAAAACAGGAACTATGGTGTAAAATAAAGGGAAATATGTTATTTTTAATTTTTAAATGTTTATTTACTTTTTGAGAGAGAGAGAGAGAGAGAGAGAGAAGAGAGAGAGAGATGCAGAGCATGAGCAGGGGAGGGGCAGAGAGAGAGACGGAGACACAGTATCTGAAAGCAGGCTCCAGGCTCTAAGCTGTCAGCACAAAGCTCGACGCAGGGCTTGAACTCATGAACTGTGAGATCATGACCTGAGCTGAAGTCAGAGGCTTAACTGACTAAGCCACCCAGATGACCCAAAGGAAACATGGTATTAAAATATGAGTGATAGCCAAGGCTATGAAGAAAAAGTTAATGACTAGAATTAGGAAACTAATATATCTGAGACTGAATTATAAAAGCCATTTGCTAAAACAAACCAACCAACATAAGAGCAAAAATCACTGAGAATCCCATATTTATAAAATAATTAAAACTTTTAGGAAGGCATTTTCTTTCATAAGGAGATTAAAATTAAATAGAAAAATATCAAATGAATATTTTCTTAAGAAAATAAAAATAACACAGAAATCAAAAATTTTGTTAGAGGATAAAGCCAAAGCAACTCTCTGATCAAAACTTAATAATCAACCCACTACAAAACTACTAATTATGCACAAATAAAAGGTTGTTATAATGCCAATTATGTGCAGTTATAAATTTCACTGCTCTAATTCGATTTGCTCTCATTATCCTTTACTGAATTCTACTCAGCTTTTGTTTAGCTAGGTGCAAAGAATTTTCTACCCACATAAAGTCATTTTATTTTATGAGAATGAATGTAATTATCACCTAGCTAGAAGCTAAGGGGATTTTTTTTAACCTAGCTGGAGTGAAGTGACCCAATTAGCACCTTGCAAGAATACTCTGAAAATTGTACATTTTACAAGGTGTTTTTAAGCTTAGAATAGTTTTGATTGATGGGTTTCTCTTCTTGAGAAGTTTTTATTTCTTTCTCCTGGTCTGAAATTTTGTTTTAGAATCTCAGCTCAAAAATTGCAATTTTTTAAAATTTATAATCATTCCAAGTGCTCCTTTACCAACTTGAAGCAACTTAGTTTTCTTATATATTTTTGTCATAGAAACATGTCTATACGCCACAAAGCAGATTAGAACTACTTTTTTAATCTTTATCTTCTATAGGAATAGAAGACTAACATATTTGTTCATCCTAGGATACATGACTATATTTGGTCTCCCTATAAAGTCTCTCTCCATTTGTATAAGTATCTTTAAAGTCCATTCTATAAATGAGAAGGAAGCTGCTTGGCTCATGCAATATATTCAGTAAGAGATTCTAGTAGAATACTCTTATCAATACTAATAACATTCATATTTTTTAAAAATAAAATTAGTTTTGATTTTAAAATCCATAGGTATTAAAACTGACTTTTTTATTTATTTATCTTGAGAGAGATAGAGAAAGAACAAACACAAGCAGGGGTATGGGGAGAGAAGGGGAGAGAGAGCGAGAAAGAGAGAGAGAGAATCCCAAGCAGGTTTTGTGCTGGCAGCAAAGAGCTCCACGTGGGGCTTGAAACCACAAACAATGAGATCATGACCTGAGCTGAAATCAATAGTCCGACTCTGAACCGACTGCCCCCTATAACTGACTTTTCTATTGCTAGAAATTTTATAGATAAAAAAATGTGTAAGATTTCTGTTGAATGTATGTCAGTACTTACAATAAGTATTTATTTTTATCCAGAAGTTTGTATCAAAATTGTGTGGCCAGACTTACACTTCTACACTTCTTTTTAATTGTTACATTTTTCTCATTGCTTTATGAGCATTGGTCAACCTACAAATAACTCAACGTGTCACTGTCTTCTGATTTCTTTCCACGTCTCTGGCAGCTCCTTCTCATTCCTTTTGCTGTTTTGTGTGTGTGTGTGTGTGTGTGTGTGTGTGTGTGTTGTTGTTGTTGCTGTTGTTGCTGTTATTGTTGTTTTCTGCCTCTGTGAGTCTAAATGTCAGTGCTCCCCTAGGTTCCATTTTGGTCATCTTCTGTTCTTACTCCAGCTTTCCCTTGACTTTACCTTCATAATGATTTCCATTAAGTATCTTCAGCTGTATCATTAGAGAGTCTCTGATTATTGTTTCATAATAATGTCAATTATTCCTTAAGAGTCAGACACTAGTTCTCATAACATTAATGATAAAAAAGTCCATTTATAACTACAAACTATGGCAAATGTGAATTATCAATCACCTGTTAGCACTGAACAATTCTCTAGAAATAGACATAACCAACAGCCTATTCTAGTGGCCACACCTGAATTCAGACACCCCAGTCCCTGTGCTCACCTTAATTTAACCTCACATTTCATGGAGACTCTTGACTGAAAGACTTTGTTTTCCTCAGCCTGGGATTTTATCACCTAGATATCTTCAGATTCATTTCCTCATTTCTTTTAGTTCTTTCCTCAAAGGCCAGCTTTCATAGTTAGCTTTCTCTGCTTTTTTTGTAAGAATGAAGAAAAATAGACTTTTAAACAAAAATTTCTATATGAGATTATGTTACATTATCTGTGGTGTTGGTCACACTGACACAGGAAATTTAGGTATGTGCCATCATAGTCTAATTAATGTCTAGTTAATAAACTCCTAAAAACTTATGAGGAGTCAACCAGAGCTACACATTAACCATAAATTGAAGCATTTTATTCTAAATATTTTTTAACTTTAATCATTCCATAAATACTTCTAGAACACCAAGACATGCAAGAAATTAAGCTACTAGTATGAAGGACACATGCAAGTTTTGCTGCACTCAAAGGATTCATCACAGAATTAAACACACATACATATGCACCAATAGCTATGAAAACTTATAAATACAAGGGGTATAATAGATATTAGGAAAATTTTATGAAATTGGAATGTAGAGAGTCCTCATTTTAAGAGGAATCTGTAGAATTGTTTACATAAAGGAGCAGAAAATACCTATTTTATGCTTTGTAAGATTTATGGTTTCTGAAGCAACCACTCAACTCTGCCTCTATAATGCATAAGCGGCCAAAGAAATATATAAATAAGTGGGCATGTATATGAGTTTCCCATCACTGCTGTAATAAATTACCACAAACAACACAACTTTATGCACTTACTTTTGCAGAGGTCCGAAGTCTGAAATCAAAGCGTCAGCAGAATTGTATTCATATTCCAGTCTTCAAGGGAGAATATTTTTCCTTACACTCTCAGCTTCTAGAGTCCACCCACATTTCCGAGCTCAGGACCCTTCCTCACATCACTCCACCCTTTTGTTTCTATGGAAATATTTCCTGCTATATAATCTCATTTCCCTGGCTCACTCTTATAGAGCCTTGTGATTACATTGGGTTGGGGATAATCTCTCAATCTTAAAATTATTCATCTCAACTGCAAATTCCCATTTACTATGCAAGGCAGATTATTCACAGGATCTAGAGAGTAGGATATGGACATTTGGGGAAGACACTAGAGGGTGGGGAGCTTTTATCTAGCCTCCCACAGCATTGGCTCTGACCCAATAAAACTTCATTTACAAAAACTAGCAGCGGGCTTGATTTGGTCCATGGGCCAAAAGTCCCTTAAAAAGGGTCCCCTTGATCCTTTAAAAGAGGAAGTGGCAAACTTATTTTCTTCTATTTTACATGATCCCAGAATTTACCTAAAAGAAATTAAAATATATGTCTTGTAAGGACTTATTCAAGAATACTAACATAGGTTTGATTCCTAATAGCCCCAAACTGTATATCATCCAAATATCATCAATTGTAAATGGAGAAACATTGTCAAACATTGTAGTATAGTACTGACTACTACTCAACAGTAAAAGAACTACCCTTACATTAAAAAACATGGATACACCTCGAAAGCATTCTATTAAGTAAAGAAAATTATACATGTGAGTTGTAGGCTGCATTTTATTTTATTTGTATTTATTTACTTATTTATTTATTATTTATTTATTTATTTTTTTATTTATCATGTATTTTTATTTGTTCACTCTGGAAAAGGCAAAGATATGAAGGGCAGATATAAGATCAGTGGTTGCCAAAGATCATTGGTGGAGTAAATTGAATAAATGGGGTTTGTTGGAACTTTATATATGACTTCCATCCAGACTATTCTTTTGTTACATGACTGTATACATAGGGGGCGAATCTCACTATATGCAAAATGTGCGTCAATAAACCAGACTTAAAAAATAGAACTTTAGTTAGAGAAAGAGTAAATATGTGATCTAGACTATATGACTTTGATTAACTCTATAAGTTGTAGACAGGTTAATTTGAAAGATGTGGAATTAAAGAAGACAGTGCATGGTATGGATTATGAAACATAATATAATTTATCAGGTTTCCTTTTTCCAGGAATTAATTCACTATCCATTTTAAGGAGATACAGCCATTTTAGATTTTTTAAGTTATGCTCACTCACCTTTATGGAAGCTTATTGATTATTCACATGCACTATTTGTATTTGTTTGATGCAACGGCATTTTATTCTTCTATTTCTCAACATATTCTTTTTAACAAGATTTTCTACCTATATTTTTCTTTTTTTAAGGCTTTTAAAGTAGTTTTAGGCTTGGGGCGCCTGGGTGGCTCAGTCGGTTGAGCGCTGACTTTGGCTCAGGTCATGATCTCGCGGTCCGTGAGTTCGAGCCCCGCATCGGGCCCCTGTGCTGACAGCTCAGAGCCCGGATCCTGTTTCAGATTCTGTGTCTCCCTCTCTCTAACCCTCCCCCATTCATGCTCTGTCTCTCTCTGTCTCAAAAATAAATAAACGTTAAAAAAAATTTTTTAAGTAGTTTTAGGCTTATAACAAATTTGAGAGAAAGGTACAAAGATTTCCCCTATACTCTCTGGCCCCACACATGCATAGCCTCTTCCATTATTTACATCACTCAGCTAAATTGTACAGTTTTTACTAAGGATGATCACACAAAGTCCATAGTTTCCCTTGGTGTTCACTCTTGTGGTAAATTCTACTGGGTTGGACAAATGTATAATGGCATATATCCATCATAATAATATCATACAGAGTATTTTCACTGTCCTAAAAATCCCATCCTAGAATTTAAAAAAAATAATAATTCAGTTTTAACTTTGTAAAAGGGAAGCTACAATCTCTATGAATTTTATAAAAGACTGATGATAAACTGCTCCAAGACAAAAGTAGATTCAGTTTTGTACTACTTAATTCAAAATACAATTGTTTTTAGGACAGTGACATACATCCCCTATTCAAGATATATTTCTAATTGTTTTTTTAAAAACTTACTTTTTTCTAAAAAGAAAATCTTCCTTTTTAAGGAAATAATTATGAGCAAGCTGACAGGAGTAGCTATATAATATAAAACATTATTATCTTTATTTTAAAATTTTTAATGTTTATTTTTGAGAGAGAGAGAGAGTGAATGGGGGACGGGCAGAGAGAATGAGAGGGAGACACAGAATCTGAAGCAGGCTCCAGGCTCTGAGCTGTGAGCACAGAGCCAGAAGTGGGGCTCGAACTCACGAAGTGTGAGATCATGACCTGAGCCGAAGTCAGGCGCCTAACCAACTGAGCCACTCAGGCTCCCCAAAACATGATTATCTTTAAGTTATGTGAGTTAATATAACCTTATCATCCATATATTGCTCACACTAATATCTAAGTAAATAACAAATACAAGATGAACAAGATCTTTTCGATCAATCATAATAACAATAATAACAACTTACAAAAGAATGACTAGCCAAAGATAAAGAAAGAATTAATACTGGAGCTATACATAAAAGAATGCAATCTGAAATGAATTCTGGAGGTAATTGAAAAAGTAGGATTTAAAAAAAAAAATATTCCAAAACAATGCTAAGTTGGAATGAGATCTAGCAGACAGAACAAGGGAGGTTTGTTTGGGGTAACAAAATAGCAGCACTGTATTTTTGTTTACAAAGGTTTAATAACAAAGTGTGATCTCTCTGCAAGGTTTTAATTTTTTTCTTACATTTATTTATTTTTGAGAGACAGAGTGAGACAGAGCACGAGCTGGGGAGGGCCAGAGAGAGAAGGAGACACAGAATCTGAAGCAGGCTCCAGTCTCTGAGCAAGAATTTAGCACAGAGCCCGCTGCATCCCTTGAACCCACAAACTATCATATCGCGACCTGAGCAGAAGGGGGAAGCTCAATTGACTGAGCCACCCAGGTGCCCCAGCAAGGTTTCAATCAGGAAAGAATTCCCAATACTTGGCTTATTGCTTCGGTTCTTGGAATTAGACCCCATTAATTGGGATCTTGGCTCTGGCTCTTATTAGCTGAATCACTAGGTTGTGTAACTTGAGGGTTTTCCTGACATTTAAAAGAATCAGTTAAGTTGTGATTAGTGCCTACTGTACAGAGTTGATCTGACAATGAAATGGGTTAAAATATGTGTATCAGATACTGTTAGATAGTCATTGTGAATTCTTATTCCCCTTTTTCTTTTTAAAAAGACTCCTAATTCTATTGTGGCCAGATAAAAACTACATCTTCTAGTCTCCTCACAGACATGGGTGGTCATGCGTGCTAGTTCTTGTTAACAATATGTTTTGATGCAGAAGTCATGAATGGGAATTCTCCTAAAATGCTCTGAAAGAAGGACAGAGTTAGCTGACATGCATCTGTCATTGATTCCTATCCCCATTTTCAAATGCAGCATATTTTTGTGATACATGTAGGCTTGAGCCTAAAACCAAAATTTAAGCCTTAAGCATTATGGATCAAAAAAAATGAGATTTTCTAGAATATTAATGAGATAATGGAACGCTGTGCACTAGCCTTAGAATGCCTACCTCTGGACTAATTTATTTGATTTCATTTTTTGAGGAAACTATACCTCAATTTGCCTATTGTATGATCTGTTATGTGCAACCAAACCTATTCTCCCCTGCACAATATGCAAAACTCTTAGAAGATTCTCTGCATTTACACTTTATCAATATCAACTATTAATAAATTTTAGAAAAGTCTAAGAAATGAATAGAGAGCAGTCCATGAATGATTTTCTTCATTAACCAGACTAAATAAAATGATAGAAGTAATGTGTATTACATGGTAGAAAATTAAATATCTAATCTTGAAAGAGAGAAATACAAGCCCATGAATAAATAATTTCAAGTGGATTCCATATTTCTCAATGACAAACAATAATGCTAAATGATAGAAAAATCAAACTACAAGCAAACAAAATTCTAATGATCTACAACAAAGATTTATTTGCACAGGCACATGCTGTATCAAATTGTGCTGTGTCATGTATAGAAATGCAACTAGTTCTTGAATGTATTTTTGTTACATATATATAATATATATGTATGTATAATATGTGAAACACTCATGAGCATAAGCATCCTGTTAACTCAAAATACTTGTGATAAATTCCATGATACAACTTCCCTGCTAGGCCTTCTTTGTATGGAGAAGTCTGTGCTTCTGGCAAAATTGACTTATGCATATCAACCTTTTCCATGATTGATAGAAATTAACCCAGCTAAAATGTTTAAGGTGATCTGAATTTATCATCAAGACAAGATACTTGTGTTTTATCCATATTCTATATACCTTGCAACACAGTTTTACCCCTTTTACTCAATTCAGTATCATCCAACTAATTTATAAAAGAAAAAGCTTTGCTTTTAGTAGTAGTTATTCAGGACTGATTGGCAAATGTATTAAATGGCATTGATATTTTATTTCAGAAATAAGTGTACCAATAAGATAATTATTTATACAAACAATACCGAGGAAGCTAAAACAGTGTTATATATAATGAATTATTTTGAAACTGATTTTATTGTCCTGGTGAGGAAAATCCATAAAGCCTTCATATACTTATTTACTTCACTAGTTATTAAAATAAGAACAGACTGAATTTCTAAATGGCTTCTTGCAGCACAGTGCAGAGATGGGGTTATCTTTGTAATGCAGGCAGTCAGAAGTGCAGACTAATCAAGCAGGTACAGAAGCACACACTTTTGCCTAATTTCACCACTAATCCTTTTCTAATAATCTGAATAATCTCCTTTATTTCTCTGCTTTAAGTACTTGGGGCATTTAGCTTATAAACAGCCACATATGCCGCACTTTAGAAAATGGAGTTTCAGATGAGCTTTTATGTTTCCTAAAACTAATTTTCCTTACAATAGTTGTACTAAGTAATGCAGGTGAAAAATAAGCAAAATGTTTGCGTAACAAATTGCAAACGATCTAAAAGTGCAATGTTATTAGAAAGACTAGGAGGAAACATGGAAGAAAATAAGAATTAGCTTTTGTTGCTGAGGTAAATATGATCTTGAACATATACGTGTACAGACTAGTCCAGGATTTCAGATTAAAAAGTGGAATTTGTGCAGATCATTTTATGTGTCTTATAACATTTATTTAGAAAAAAATCAAATTAAACTATCATGGTTCACAAATTACAACTTTAGAGGCTTTCCTTATGCATAAATGCACAGTACAGCTATGGAATAATTTTGCTTTATGAAGAGACTTTAGAGTTGACTCTCAGAAGCTAAACTGAACAGCAAAACAGATGTTACTTTGCTGACTAGAGATAATGAGATGAAATTGTTATATTTTGCTCTAAGTTCTATAACAAAGCATTTAACTTAAAATTTTAGCTTAGTACAGTAATTTTAGATGTACAGAAATGAATTCTTATACAGAAAGGAGTCTTTAAAATTTTTTTTCTGAACAATTTTATTATAGTTGGTTATTCCATTTTCATTTCATTTTTTGATACCTTAATTGCCCTTGTTATCCACATAGTAATAAAAGTAAAAATTGTATTTGTAGTTGCATAAAAATAGATTGGATAAAATAATGAGAATTATTTGTGTGGAATTAAAGGTGGTAGTGATTTTCTCTTTTACAGATAACAGTCAAGATTGTTTTGTCATGACCCATACACTGAACATTCTTTATTATGGGTAGACTTGACTATTCTCCAAAAGTGTGGGCATTTTATTTTTCTAGTCCACTTCCAATAATTTGAAGGGTATCTTGTCTCCAAGGGACAAAATGGCAGAATCATGATGCTTGCAGGGTAAAAGCGCAGCTCCCATGATAAAAGCGATGAGCCTGGTCATGACGGCTACCACACCTGCTTCTGGAAATACCCTTCCTATCTAGCATGTGTCTGCTCCAAAGAGAAAAATAGAAGTGAATAATGACGAGAAGAGGGTTGCAGTGATTCATCTTCCTCCAAGAAGGCCTTAGTTGCATACAGATTGTCTAGGAGAGCAGGCAAAATAGCAATGATGCAAATGCTTCAAATAAATGAAGGTTTTTATTTGCTCAAGAATTTAGCCATTCTTTAGTACATATTATATTAGTGCTTTAAATACTGTAAGAATTCAGCGAATAAGTCAGTCTTTGTATCTACTCTTATACATTATGTTGTAACTCAAATATAGATTTACAAAGCCATGTAATATAGTGTTGCTTTCATTGTTTATCCAAATGTCTTTATGTTTTTTATATCTAAAATGTTTTTTATATCTAAAAATATACAAATTACACACACACACACACACACACACACACACACACACACACAAAGCATGTGTGGCAAGTCCTGTTCCCTACCACTAATTCTTGAGTTGTGTTGGGTGTAGTTCACAGACTTACTCCTGGGGAATTGTGCCTTGCTATGGACCTTCATGAACTGAAGTTGTTCTAAATGTCCTTCATTATTTGAATATTTTTATCTCTTTTTTTAATGCTTATTTATTTATTTTGATAGAGAAAGAGAGAGAGAGAGAGGGAGAGAAAGATGTGCATGGGTATGAGTATGAACAGGGGAGTGACAGAGAGAGGGAGAGAAAAAATCCCAAGCAGGCTCTGCACTGTCAGTGCAGAACCTGATGCAGAGCTTGAACACATGGACCCTGAGATCATGACCTGAGCCAAAATCAAGAGATGGACACTTAACCAACTGAGCCACTTATGCACCCCAAATACTTTTATTTCTATATATTAAGTTTTATATTTTGAAAACCTGCTGTTGGAAAAAAGATACCACATTTATGTAGGGAAATTAATATTAACACTAAAAGATTGAACATGCTTAAAACAATCTCAAAATTTTTGCTGCATTCACACCAAGTATATTAAGACATGGGGCTAGGTGTTCTAACAAACCCCCCAAATCTCAGTAACATAACAAGGCAAAAATAACTCTTTTTTTTTGCTTACATCTTAGCTCATATCTGAGTGACACCTACTGATACAAAATTCTATTATATTAAGAATATTATTGGGGTGCCTGGGTGGCTCAGTCGGTTAAGCGGCCGACTTTGGCTCAGGTCATGATCTCACGGTTGGTGAGTTCGAGCCCTGCATTGGGCTCTGTGCTGACAGCTCAGAGCCTGGAGCCTGCTTCGAATTCTGTGTCTCCTTCTCTCTCTGCCCTTTCCCAACTTGTGCTCTGTCTCTATGTCTCTCAAAAAATAAATAAATGTAAAAAAAAAAAAAAAGTTTAAAAAATAAAAAAATAAAAAATAAATTAAAAAAAAAGAATATTATCTTTAGGGGTACCTCGGTGGCTCAGTTGGTTGAGCATCTAACTCTTGATTTAGGCTCAGGTCATTATCCCAGGATCATGGGATGCAGCCCCACATTAGGCTCTGTGCTGAACACTGAATCTGCTTAAGATTCTCTCTCTCTTTCCCTCTGCCCCTCTTCCCCACTCACTTTCTCTTTCTTTAAAAGAAATATATTAAATTGAAATATATTTTATTATATTAATGAAATAGGCATTATATGTACTGTTGTACTGAAGTTTTCTCCAATATTTAGTCCATGAAATTCTTTAATATGACATGGAGATATGGTAACAGAGACAGGGATATACCGTTGTTGAAAGTACATTGTACATCGTATGATTTTTCCTCAACAAAAAATATGATAAAAATAAGTATTTTCACACTATAATGAAAAAAAAATGATGGTAGGATGGAAAACTATAAGTTTCTCAAGAACAATTTTAAATTGGTCTGCATGGCAATTCAGTAGCACGAGATGGTTGTCTTTTGGGTTTTTTTTAAGAAAAAAAATATAGTTATTGTGAGAACCATGTTGAAAATGTAACTTTTTAAAAATTTATTTATTTTGAGAGAGAGAAAGAGAGAACGAATAGGAGAGGGACAGAGAGAGGGAGAGAGAGAGAGAAACCCGAGCAGAATTTCTGCTGTCAGCAGAGTCCCACATAGAGCTCAAACTCATGGAACTGTGAGATCATGGCCTGAGCCAAAATCAAGAGGTGGAAGCTTAACCAACTGAGCCACCCAGGTGCCCCGAAAATGTAATTTTTTAATCTTGTTAGAAAATTTTATTCTGTCAATAAGACTACCTATTAATAATATGGAAATGTATTCTACAGGTGAATACAGGTATGCTTAATTTATATACAGATTATGTATGATGTAAAATTTTCAAACTGAATAAACTAATATGTATAATCAATATTGCATAAAATTTTATAAGCTAAAGTAAAACATTTTATTACAAAAAAATAATTACTTCTTGTTAAGTCATCTAAAGGTTCACATTTTCATAACTGATTACTTTTAAAAATCTCAGAAATCATATTATCCTCAAAGTAAACATTCATAGTCTTCTACACATTTTAATTTTTTTTGACATTTATTTATTTTTGAGAGACAGAGACAGAGCACTAGTGGGGGAGGGGCAGAGAGAGGGAGACAGAATCTGAAGCAGGCTCCAGGCTCTGAGTTGTCAGCACAGAGCCTGATGCAGGGCTTGAACCTCTGAGCTGTGAGATCACTACCTGAGCTGAAGTCAGACACTCAACAGACTGAGCCACCCAGTCGTCCCAGAAACCTACACATTTTAAAAGTAAAGTATTGAAGCCAAATCACACACAGAAAAAGCTAACATGACATTTTATGCAGAGCATTTCAAAAAAATTTATCTTTAGAGTGAGAATTATATATATATATAATATATATAATATATATTTATAATATATATATAAAATATATATAATATATATTTATTAATATTTTTGTTTTCCATAATGATGTTTCTTTTTTCACATGGGATTTAGATAGGAGTATGAAAAATATATTTATTTTAAAAATAAATTTCAGCATAACATAATAATGCATCTGCATTATTACTCCTTCTAATAAGTAAGGTCTGTTTACTTACCTAAAGTTCTATATGCATAGTGAGTAATTAATTCTCAGCCCTGTATTGATGGTTTGTGATAATATGATAATATTGAGTTTTTTACAGAAATGATCATTTTTCATTTAAGTAATTGAAATAAGTTTCCAGCAACCTAGATTAAAAGTAATTAATATCATTTGGGTGTTTTGGTTATGTATCTCTAAAAATGTCTCACATATTGTTCCTTCCTTTCTCAGGTTTTAGTATATTACATTTAAGATTCAAATATGGAAAAAAATGCAAATGCACAAAACTTGAGAGGTTAGTAAAAAAAAACAACATACATTCATTCTCAAATTTAAAAAATTTTTGAGCCTTAGCCAATAACTTCAATTTATATCCCTATGTACTTGACTTTTGCCCTGTACTGAATTAGTTTAAGATAATGCTAAATATTCTATTATTTCATCTGTAAATATTTTAGAAAGCATGTCTAGAAGATAAAGATATATTTAACAACTACAAGTTATCACACCAAAAATTAAAAATAATTCCTCATCAATGTTTAAATTTCCCCTATTGACATTGTTTATTCAATCAGAATCTAAACACAAATATCACTATAATTGCCTTTACGTCTCTTACAATTCTTTAATATGTAAATTACCTATTTCTGTTTTTTTTTTTCCTTGCAATTCATTTTGTTTTTTTGTTTGTTTGTTTGTTTGATGAAACTTGATTGCTCTGAAGAGTTTCCCAAATTGTCACATCCTTGGCTAATGCGAAACTCTTGAAGTTGATTTCTCCATCCTTTTGAAGAGTTCCTGACAGGCTTAGGTAATTTTGTATTCTAGTAAAACAAGAGTTCTCAGATTTTACACTTGAAATCATCCCTTTGTGACTTAACAGAAATTGTATACAGGTAGACTAATTTATGTCATTCTCCCTTTTGTATTTAGAAATTTTTAAAATTTAATTTTATATTTATGTAAAAGATTACTGATGTTTAGTCTATAACACAAGTTGTATTCAGAGAACCTAGTTTTTATCCCTGTCTATTCCATTCAGTTCCTTTATTGCATATACTGACAAACTCAGCCTATTAGTTCAGGGATTTTTCATCCATGCTTTTCTGTATCAGTGTATATGACCACACAGTTTTTCTTATTTATCGTGTTGAAGTGTATATTACATTGACTGACTTTTCAAATATTGAACCACTTTATTCAGCTTCTTGGAATAATTCCATCTGGTCATAGTGTACATTGCTGAATTCTATTTGCTGATGTTTTTGTTATAGATTTTTGAGTTGAGAGTCATGAAAGATACTGTGTAGATTCTCTCTTTTCTCTTTGTCTTCTGTCCTCCTCCCCCTCTTCCTCCTCCTCCTTCCTCTTCTTCCTTTTTTTCTTCTTCCTCCTCTTCCTTATCCTCCCCTCCCTCTCCACTCCCCCTCCCCCTCCTTCCTCCTCTTCCTCTGTTGTTTACCATATACCAATTTAGAATTTCTATGTTTTCTTGGCTAGGTGAATTGACTCTTAGCATTATTTACTCTCTCATAATATTCTTTCCTCTGAAGCCTAATTTACCTCATATCACTATAGATTTTCTTGCTTTCTTTTGATTAATGTTTTCATGATTCATCTTTTTCCATTAAACTTGCCTATAAGATTATATTTAAAATGAGTTTCTTGTAGAAAGACTATAGCTGGGTGATACTTGTTTTTTTTTTTGTTTGTTTGTTTTTTGTTTTTTGTTTTTATTCTTAATCTACACTGCCCTCCTCTGTCTTTTAATTGATGTACTTGGACCATTTAAAGTAATTACCGATATGTTAGGCCTTCCTCCTGTTTGTTTCCTTTTATTCTCACTGGTTTTCTGTCTTCCTTTCCTACTGTACTATGGGTTACTTGAACATTTTTTATAATTGCATTTTGATTTTTCTATAGTGTTTGGAGTGTATTTCCTTGTACACTTTTTAGTGGCTTCTCTTGGTATTATACTATATATATATATATATATATATATTACCATATGCTAATGATTTAGTCATTTCATCACTTTAAGTAAAGCATAAAACATTACCACGTTTCATATTCCTTTACTGTCCCCTTATTTTTATTATAAGCACCTTAAATATATATTTTATGTACATTTAGAAACATACCACCCAGTGTTACAATTTTGCCTTCATCAGTCAAACATAATTTAGAAAACTCAAAAGGAGAAAGAAAGTTATTATATTTACCCATATATTTGCTCATTATGACCTTTCTTCCTTTCTGATATTCTAAATTTCCTTTTTTTTTTAATCATTCCCTTTCTAGTTAGAGAACTTCCTTTAGCCATTTTTCTAGGATACATCTGCTGGTGACAAATTTTCTAAGTTGTCCTTTATCTGAGAATATCTTAATATCTTAATTCACCTTCATTCTTCAAGAATAATTTCACTTAAAATAGTGTTCTGGGCTGAGAGTTCTTTATCTTCAACATTTGTAAATGTTCTGTCACTTCTTTCTGGCCTCTATGGTTTTTGATGAAAACTACCCTTTCAGTCAAATTGGTTTTTCCTGATGCATAAGATGTCATTAATTTTGTAGTGTTTTGAAGAGGTTTTTTTTTTTTTTTTTTTTTTTTTTTTTTTTTTTTTTTTTTTTTTTGCTTTCAGTTTTCAGAAGTTTGGCTATGATGTGTTTTTGTTTGTGTTTTTTTTTTTCTTTTTTTGATTTAGCCTGCACCAAGTTAGTTTGACTTCTTGAAAATATAGGTTTATATACCTTTAGCCAAAATTGATTCCCCATTTCTGCATCTCTGGTTCTAGAGACTCTGTCAAAGCAGTATGTTAGGATAATCACCATTTTTTGTTTGTTGTTGTTGTTTTTCCTTTATTTTCCTTTAGTCAGTCATCACTCCATCATTGCCTGATGCTCAGTGTCAGGAAAACCATCATTTTATATTTTTCCCGTGTTATGGGGAATGTAAATTTGATCCCTAGTTGTCCATCCTGATTGAAATATGTGTCTCATAAACTTTTTATTAATTATAATGACTCCATTAAGTCATTTGTGTATCAGATATGAAAGTTTGATACTTCTTATATTTATTTTACCTATACATAAAATGTTTCAAATTGAGTTAAAGATGAAGCTTTTTAACTCACAAACATGGGATTATGTTGCTTTTGGTTAATATTACATCACATTTCCAATGCTAATATCACAAACTACTTTAAGTTTTATTTTCAATTATAAATATTAATTAGATTATGATCCACGTGTTTATGTTGAACATGTATAGTAATTGAGAGATTTTTATTTTTTCCCCCAGGAGAGAATGTGACACGCTGCTTCTCAAATCTATTCCACTTTTCCATGTGACAGAAAGTTTGATTTCTAGATAAATTATGTCTGCTCTTGCATATATCCCTTTGACAGGTATAATAATCATGGCACAGCCATTACATAATATCTATCACACTAATATATATATATGTATATATATATATACATATATATATATATGTAGAGAGAGAGAGAGAGAGAGCAAGCGTGCCAGGAGCAAGGCAATGCTGCAATCCCTTCCCTCTGAATCATACACCTAAAAGAATGAAAAATAAATATGGAGAGTGAAGAGGAACATCAAGAGGAGAATATAACAAACTTATGAGTATAGCAAAATAAAATTATTGTAATTATAAAATAATGTTAGCTTGAAAAGTAGAAAGGCATAAGGGATCAAGAACACATGTTTTTTAAAGCTACATTTGTGGGAGAAACCTGGGAAGATGGCAGCGTAGGAGGATGCCGGGCTCACCTTGCCCTGATGATCTCTTAGATTCCACCCACATCTGACTACATAACCCAGAAAACCACCAGAAGTCTAGCAGAACAGACTCTCTGGAACCAAGCATAGAGGAGAGGCTCACAGAAGAGGGTAGGAAGGGTGGAGAGGCAGTGCGTGCTACGTGGACTGGTGGGAGGGAGCTGCGGAGTATAATAGGTCAACTTATATCAGAAAGCTTATTGTATATAAGTTCGGCTTAAACTCACCTTTCATGAATAATTGAGATAAAAGCTTATGTAGTTCCCTATTAGGGTTATCGGAAATTACTAACCACCCTAGCTCGCTTCTGTAACTTCACCTGCTTGCTAAATAGATAACTTAGGTTGCAAAACGCTCCCCCACCCCTTCTACCAAGATCTGGCCTAGGTAAGACCAACATATAAAAAGTCACAAACTCGCTGGCCCACAGTATCTTAGGTGTCGAACTATGGTCATTTTAAACCCTCTTAGGACAAAGAACTTTAAATTGATAGGTTCCCACCAAAACTAATGTCTGTGTGTCACAATATAATTGGCTACCATGAAATGTTGTAAATTGTAATTGGTTAACTAAATAATGACGTTTCCTGACTTGCTAAAATCCATATAATCTCATTGCTACCTTTGTACAGGGCCATTCTCTGCACTTTTCTCCTTCAGATCAGGAGATCATGTTTGGCCCGGCTGTGAATAAAATCTTGCCTCACTTCTATTCAGCATCTGGCGGGTTTTTTTGACAGCACCCTGTTTCAGGGAGGTGGAGGGGCAAGCAGACCCCCGAGGTCTGGCTTGCAAAAGCGGAGGGGCCGGACTCCAAGAGTTCTGACAGCCAACAGGTCTTAACCTCTGGAATGTTAAAAGTCAACAGCTCTGCTCTCAGAGAGTGAGAAGGGCGAGAGGACTCCAGGAGGGAGAGTTGTTGAGCCCTGGAAGACAAAACTCAGCTCGGCCGGGGAACAAAGGCACTGGCAAGTGCCATCTCCCTCTCCCATTCCCCAGCTGAAATTCCAATGGGAACCAATTCGCATCACTGAATTTGCTTGCACTGCACAAATGCCCAATGCTGTGCTTCTGTGGATCCATCCCTCCAACAGGCCTGCCTCCCCCCCCCCCCGGTGCTGCAGGGGACCACAGACTGCAAAGCGAACTAAGCCTGCCCCTCCAACCACTGTGCACCTTGCAGATCCACCCCAGCTAATATGCCAGATCCATTGAAGCAGCACCACAAGCCTGGCAGTGTGCATGTAGCACAGACAGGGGCCACACCACTCCACAGTGAGTCCTGCCCCTGGGAGAGGGGGAAGATAAGGTACACACCAGTCTGACTTTGGTCCCAGTGGTGGGCTTGGAAAGACATTGGGTCTGACTGCGGCCCTGCCCACCAACACAAGTTACTCCCAACCAGGGGAAGTGCCCTGCAGTTTGGAGCTACAGCAGGGACTACCCAAAATGACAAAACAGAAGAATTTTCCCCAAAGGAAACTCCAGGAAGTAATGACAGCTAACAAATTGATCAAAAACTATGTAAGCAATATAACGGAACAAGAATTTAGAATAGTCATAAAATTAATCGCTGGGCTTGAAAAAGCATAGAAGACAGCAGAGAATCTATTGCTACAGAGATCAAGGGACTAGGAAATAGTCATGAGGAGCTATAAAATGCTATAAATGAGGTGCAAAATAAAAAAGGAGGTGGCCATAGCACGGGATGAAGAGGCAGAGGAGAGAATAGGTGAATTAGAAGATAAAATAATGGAAAAAGAGGAAGCTGAGAAAGAGAGAGATAAAACAATCTAGTGGTATGAGGGGAAAATTAGAGAACTAAGTGATGCAAACAAACAGAACAATATCCATATAATAGGAATTCCAGAGGAAGAGAGAGAGAAAGGGGCTGAAGGTGTACTTGAACAAATCATAGCTGAGATCTGGGGAAGGAAAAAGGCTTTGAAATCCAAGAGGCACAGAGAACTCCCTTCAGACGTAACTTGAATCGATCTTCTGCATGACATATCATAGTGAAACTCAAAATACAATGATAAAGAGAAAATTTTGAAAGCAGCTAGGGATAAACAGGCTCTAACTTACAAAGGTTAACAGATAAGAGTAGTAGCAGACCTATCTACTGAAACTTGGCAGGCCAGAAAGGAATGGCAGGAAATCTTCAATGTGATAAACAGAAAAAATATGCAGCCGAGTATCCTTTACCCAGCAAATCTGTCATTCACAATAGAAGGAGAGATAAAGGTTTTTGCAAAACACAAAAACTGAAGGAATTCATCACCACTAAACCAGCCCTACAAGAGATCCTAAGGGGGATAATATGAGTGAGATGTTGCAAGGACCACAAAGACATCACTACAAGCATGAAACCTACAGACATCACAAAGACCCTACCCCATAACTTTCAATAAAACACTGAATGTAAATGGACCAAATGCTCCAACCAAAAGACATAGGGTGTCAGAATGGATCAAAAAACAAGACCCACCTATTTTGTGTCTACAAGAGACTCATTTTAGACCTGAGGACACCTTCAGATTGGAAGCGAGGGGATGGAGAACTATCTATCATGCTACTGGAAGTCAAAACAAAGCTGGAGTAGCCATACTTATATCAGACAAACTAGACCTTAAATTAAAGGCTGTAACAAGAGATGAAGAAGGCCATTATATAATAATTACAGGGTCTATCCATCAAGAACAGCTAACAATCATAAATGTCTATGTGCCGAATATGGGAGCCCCGAAATATATAAAATAATTAATCACAAACATGAGCAACTTTATGGATAAGAATGTGGTAACTGCAGGGGGCTTTAATACCCCACTTACAACAATGGATTGATCATCTAGCCTCAGGATCAAAAAGAAACAAGGGCCCTGAATGATACAGTGGGTCAGATGGATTTCACAGATGTATTTAGAACTCTACATCCCAAAGCAACAGACTATACTTTCTTCTCAAATGCACATGAAACATTCTACAAGATAGATCACATACTGGGTCACAAAACAGCCCTTCATAAGTATACAAGAATTGAGATCATGTCATGCATACTTTCAGACCACAATGCTATGAAACTTGAAATCAACCACAGGAAAAAGTCTGGAAAACCTCCAAAAGAATGGAGGTTAAAGAACACCCTACTAAAGAATGAATGGGCCAACCAGTCAATTAGAGAAGAAATTAAAAAGTATATGGAAACAAATGAAAATGAAAATACAACAATCCAAACGCTTGGGGATGAAGCAAAGGCAGTCCTGAGGGAAAATACATTGCAATCCAGGCCTATATCAAGAAACAAGAAAAATCCCAAATACAAACTCTAACAGCACACCTAAAGGAAATAGAAGCAGAACAGCAAAGACAGCCTAAATATAGTACAATTAGAGAAATAATAAAGATCAGAGCAGAAATAAACAATATAGAATCTAAAAAAACTATAGAGCAGATCAATGAAACCAAGTTATTTTTTGAAAAAATAAACAAAATTGATAAACCTCTAGCCAGGCTACTCAAAAAGAAAAGGGAGAGGATCCAAATAGATAAAATCATGAATGAAAATGGAATTATTACAACCAGTCCCTCAGAAATACAAGCAATTATCAGGGAATACTATGAAAAATTATATGCCAACAAACTGGACAACCTGGAAGAAATGGACAAATTCCTAAGCACCCACACACTTCCAAAACTCAAACAGGAAGAAATAGAAAAGTTGAACAGACCCATAACCAGCGCAGAAATTGAATCAGTTATCAAAAATCTCCCAACAAATAAGAGTCCAGGACCAGATGCTTCCCTGCAGAATTCTACCAGACATTTAAAGCAAAGATAATACCTATCCTTCTCAAGCTATTCCAAAAAATAGAAAGGGAAGGAAAACTTCCAGACTCATTCTATGAAGCCAGTATTACTTTGATTCCTAAACCAGACAGAGACCCAGCCAAAATAAAAAAAAAAAAAAAAAAAAAAAGAGAACTACAGGTCAATATCCCTGATGAATATGGATGCAAAAATTCTCAACAAGGTACTAGCAAATCGAATTCAACAGCATATAAAAAGAATTATTCACCATGATCAAGTGGGATTCATTCCTGGGCTGTAGGGCTGGTTCAACATTCACCAATCAATCAATATGATACATCACATTAATAAAAGAGAAGATAAGAACCATATGATCCTGTCAATCGATTCAGAAAAAGCATTTGACAAAATTCAGCATCCTTTCTTAATAAAAACCCTCGAGAAAGTTGGGGTAGAAGGAACATATTTACACATCATAAAAGCCATCTATGAAAAGCCCACAGCTAATGTCATCCTCAATCAGGAAAAACTGAAAGCTTTCCCCCTGAGATCAGGAACAAGACAGGGATGTCCACTCTCATTGCTGTTGTTTAACATAGTGTTGGAAGTGCTAGCATCAGCAATCAGACAACAAAAGGAAATCAAAGGCATCAAAATTGGCAAAGATGAAGTCAAGCTTTCACTCTTTGCAGATGACATGATATTATACGTGGAAAACCCTGTAGACTCCACCAAAAGTCTGCTAGAACTGATACATGAATTCAGCAAAGTCAGAGTACAAAATCAATGTACAGAAATCGGTTGCATTCTCATACACTAATAATGAAGCAACAGAAAGACAAATAAAGAAACTGATCCCATTCACAATTGCACCAAGAAGCATAAAATACCTAGGAATAAACCTAACCAAAGATGTAAAAGATCTGTATGCTGAAAACTATAATGAGCTTATTAAGGAAATTGAAGAAAATATGAAGAAATGGAAAATCATTCTGTGCTCATTGATTAGAAGAATAAATATTGTCAAAATACCAATACTACCCAAAGCTATCTACACACTCAATGCAATCCCAATCAAAATTGCACCAGCATTCTTCTCAAAGCTAGAACAAGCAATCCTAAAATTTGTATGGAACCACAAAAGGCCCCAAATAGCCAAAGTAATTTTGAAGGAGACCAAAGCAGGAAGCATCATAATCCCAGACTTTAGGCTCTACTACAAAGTTGTAATCCTCAAGACAGCATGGTATTGAAACAAAAACAGACACATAGACCAAAGGAATAGAATAGAGAGTTTAGAATTGAACCTTCAAAAGTGTGGCCAACTAATCTTTGACAAAGCAGGAAAGAATAATCAATGGAAAAAAGTCTCTTTAACAAATGGTGATGGGAGAACTGGACAGCAACATGCAGAAGAATGAAACTAGACCACTTTATACCATTCACCAAAGTAAACTCAAAATGGATAAAGGACCTGAATGTGAGACAGGAAACCATCAAAACCCTAGAGGAGAAAGCAGGAAAAGACCTCTCTGACCTCAGCTGCAGCAATTTCTTACTTGACACATCCCCAAAGGCAAGGGAATTAGAAGCAAAAATGAACTATCAGGACATCATGAAGATAAAAAGCTTCTGCACAGCAAAGGAAGAAACCAACAAAACTAAAAGGCAACCAACGGAATGGGAAAAGATATTTGCAAATGACATATCAGACAAAGGGCTAGTATCCAAAATCTATAAAGAACTCACCAAACTCCACACCCGAAAAACAAATAATCCAGTGAAGAAATGGGCAGAAGACATGAATAGACACTTCTCTAAAGAAGACATCCGGATGGCCAACAGGCACATGAAAAGATGCTCAACGTCACTCATCAGGGAAATACAAATCAAAACCACACTGAGATATCACCTCACGCCAGAGTGGCCAAAATGAACAAATCAGGAGACTATAGATGCTGGAGAGGATGTGGAGAAACGGGAACCCTCTTGCACTCTTGGTGGGAATGCAAACTGGTGCAGCCGCTCTGGAAAACAGTGTGGAGGTTCCTCAAAAAATTAAAAATAGATCTACCCTATGACCCAGCAATAGCACTGCTAGGAATTTACCCAAGGGATACAGGAGTGCTGATGCATAGGGGCACTTGTACCCCAATGTTTATAGCAGCACTCTCAACAATAGCCAAATTATGGAAAGAGCCAAAATGTCCATCAACTGATGAATGGATAAAGAAATTTTGGTTTATATACACAATGGAATACTACTTGCCATTGAGAAAGTATGAACAATGGCTTTTTGTAGCAATGTGGATGGAATTGGAGAGTGTTATGCTAAGTGAAATAAGTCATACAGAGAAAGACAGATAACATATGTTTTCACTCTTATGTGGATCCTGAGAAACTTACCAGAAGGCCATGGGGGAGGGGAAGGAAAAAAAAGTTACAGAGGGAGGGAGCCAAACCATGAGAGACTCTTAAAAACTGAGAATAAACTTAGGGCTGATGGGTGGTGGGGGAGAAGGAAAGTAGGTGTAGGGCATTGGAGGGCACCTTTTGGGATGAGCACTGGGTGTTGTATGAAAACCAATTTGACAATAGATTTCATAACAAAAAAAGAAGAAAAAG
Organism: Panthera uncia; assembly: GCF_023721935.1. Taxonomy (NCBI): domain Eukaryota; kingdom Metazoa; phylum Chordata; class Mammalia; order Carnivora; family Felidae; genus Panthera; species Panthera uncia. The sequence goes on along the minus strand of NC_064811.1, from coordinate 95,917,070 downwards.
AAAAAATAAAATAAAGCTACATTTGTGGTAAATTTACCAAATTTTTTGTCAATTATATTTAAATATAAAATGCTTAATTGGTTAGCAATTTCACTTTTAGGTAAATTTTAACTTTTTCATTTTGTTTTTCTATACAATATAATATTTCTTCTGTTTTTTATAATTGATTATCGAACAATTAATATATAGATTCATTTCACTAAGAAATTTCCATTGAAAAGATGCTATAAATATATGTTAGATCATTAGGCAGTTATCTCAGTCTGTTACTGATTAAGGATTTCATCTTATGCCATGGAAATCCAGCTTCAAAAGTTTAACTTATTCTGACTGCCATTTAGGTCAACCTGAGTTTGTTAAGTTTTTGCAAAATGTTGGACAGTTTACCAAATGGGGTAAGACAAGGTACTTAATGCTGAGTAGAAATATAACTTGTCTAGGCCAATTCTTTATTTATTTACTTATTTTTAATTTTTTTTACTGTTTATTCATCTTTGGGAGACAGAGAGAGACAGAGCATGAGTGGGGGTGAGACAGAGAGAGAGGGAGACACAGAAACTGAAGCAGGCTCCAGGCTCTGAGCTGTCAGCACAGAGCCCAACATGGAGCTCTAACTCATGAACTGCGAGATCATGCTCTGAGCAGAAGTCAGACACTCAACCTAGTGAGCCACCCAGGCACTCCACAATTCTTTATTTATTAAGCCCACATTATCTAAAGTAGCAGGCAAGATATTATGTACAGGTTTTTAAACTATTGAACTAAAGTACCTCTTATTTGAAATTTGCCTTAATATGTTATATGCCCAGAATTTTATGTGAAACCTCCACAGATTTATTTCTTAGAAGGAAAAAAAAGGTAATTTTAACAGAAAAATATTGAGGCTTCCTAACAAAAACAAGCAAACAAATAAACACAAAAACCCAAAACAAAACAAACACAAAAAACCCCAAAGCATATATTTTTGTTTCCACTATCATTATAAATATTTGTGTTTCCTTATAAAAATTTTAATTATAGAAAGCAAGCACATAGAATTGAATATAATAATAGTACTATATAGGTCCTTTGCACTGCACATCTCATATAAATATATTTTATAGCATTTTGGCTATAAAATATACTTACTAATATATATTTCTAATAAATATACTTGTATATTTATTATATATATATTATTGGATATATATATATATCCATTTGATATGGATACAAATATATATATCCAATATATATATTGGAGTACCTCTCCAATGTGTATTTTACATAAATTGACATGTATGTAACAAAAAATTAATTTGGGTTATTTTATAATTGTTTTTACCAAAATAGAGTTCAGTTCTCAAAAACTTAGTACAATCAATAGAATATAATAAAGTTTAAGAAATAAAACTATTTTTTAAAATATTTATTTTTTTACTTTAGAGAGAGAGAGAGCACAAGAAGGGGAGAGGGGCAGAGGAAAAGAGAGAGAATCTTAAGCAGCCTCCATGCTCAGCATGGAGTTCAATTCAGGGTTCAATCCACGACCCTGGGATCATGACCTGAATGGAAATCAGTAGTCGGGTGCTCAATTGACTGAGCCACCCAGGCACCTCAGAAATAAAACTATTTTTATTGTTAATTTTTCCAGAACCAGTTACCAGGGTTATTAAATCTGTTAAGGTTTTAAATATTTCTTTCCATTATGGTTATATCTGATAGAAGGTGGTCAAAATTGTTGATAGGCTTCTAAAGCTATGCAATGTCTGTGTGTGTGCATGTGTGTGTGTGTGTGTGTGTGTGTGTGTGTGCGCGCGCGTGGTGTTATAGTAGCATTCTTAGGTTTAAATATAAGATTAGGAAAAATTCCAAATTTCACACAAAAAAAGAAAAAAATATATGTGTACTCAGAGTGAGGAGAAATAACTTTATTGAGGCATAGAAGAAAAATGTTTTCATAAAAGAAGCAATCTAAAGGAAACAGCAATCTCTAAGAATCCTGTGACATAGTCTATAAATCTTTACAGTTCATTTCTTCCATCTTAAAAAAAGGAAACCTTCACTAAGAATAAAAAATGAAAAAAGACAGTGTGATGTGAAAAACTCAAAAGAAGGGCTCGAATTTTAAAGAGTTTAAATCTTTGTAAATTATTTTCAGAATCTTTAATCTGTAAATTCATTTCAAAAAGCATGTATAACTGTTATAGAACAATGTAGAAAATTATTTTTATTTGTTGCCTGCTTGTTTCTAGGACACTATATATTATATGTATTACTCTCAGATTCCTGACCTATTTTGTGTTAACATGAATATTGATATATAATTTTTCTTTATAAGATAGTTTTCTGTAGTGAATTTTTTCAATAATTAGGTTCCCATTGCACTCACAAACAATAGCCAATGTGAGTGTGTGATTACAGATTAACGGTAGATTTTCTGGGGAACTGGAAAGGGAGGACAGTGCAGGGAAAGAGGACTTTCAGATTACTTTTTAAAAAATATTTATTTATTTTTGAGGAGAGGGCAGTGGTAGAGAGAGAGGGAGACAGAGAATTAAGCAGTCTATACCAATATATTTTTGTGAGAATTAATAGAGTGTGGTTAACTTTATCTGTTACTGGTTTTAAATAGCATCTCCAAAGCTTCTCACCTTTTGATGGTGGATAATGCAGTTAACTGACCCTAATTTTTCCCTTTAGTTATAGTCAAATAATCTGTAACCAATATACATCAAACCAAGGACAATTTACTTAAATATATCTTATTTTCTTACATCCAACATTTGGGGGAAAAAACAGCACTTACCTCCAATGTTTGTTAGGACCATTAAATATGGTTTTCTTTGTTTTGTTCCTCACCATTTCAGCCTGGGAGGCCATTGTTTAGGTGATGGAGTGTATTTGAGTGTATTTCTCTGTTTGAATAGCTTCTTTCTGCCCCTCTACATGCGGTCTGATGTTGTAACACTTTCCTATTTCATTTAGGTGCCTACTTCCAACTGCAAGGGCTTCCCACTTTCCTAAGAGAATCAGACTTAGGGGGTCTCCTTTCTCACTGAGATTTTAAGTTCCTAATCATCTTCATAACTACTTTTTTTTTTGGCTTTTGTATGTTTTGAGTTGGGGCAGGCATTTCTCTGAATCTCCCATTATCTTCACTTTGGCCTTTTCCTGCAGCGTATTGATTGCACTGAGTTTGCTTCCACTTTTGTCATTATGACTTCTGTCTGCTTTCTCTCTACCAGGCATTCATTCCCCCATAATTTCTGGTCTCTAGATGGCATGCATTCTTTTTCCCACTATATATATATTTTTTAACTTTAAGGGATTTTGTTAGACTTTATATTTAGATAGATCCAATCTCTTGCTTTATTTTGTTTCATTCTTTATTTACTCTGTGGTATACCTATTTTATTTTTTTTAATGCTTAGAAATAGGTCAGTGAAATATTAAGTCTCCAGGCTACTAAATCATGCTATTTAATGGTGTCTTATGAAATTAATTAGTTAATATACCTTGACACTCAAAACACTATCTTTGTAACTTGTAAGAGCAGTGAGAAAAAAATCGCTGATACAGACATTGAAAAGTGAAATCTCTTTTTAAATAATTTATTTATAAAGATAATATTACTATGTAATAAAATTTCAGGAGAAAATATAAAATTAAATTATGGTTTTGAAGAAAATTGTTTAGGAGGTCCTGGCCTTTGTACTTTGCTTTCTGGTCATTCTTCACTATTGATTTTGTTGCATTTCTCTACTTCAGTGTCAAAAACCAAGTGGCACGTATCTATCAGCTTCACCTTCAACTGATTTCAGTGCTGTTTCATTTAATAACATCTACACATTAAAAAAACTGTTTTGATAGACACAATTTCTTAACTTTTAAGTGTGTTGGTGACAGTAGCATATTGTACTTTTTATTCTTTAATCCTTAAGCAAGGTTGAAAAATTATAACTAAATGTGTCTCATTAAAAAACTTTTGGGGCACCTGTGTGGCTCAGTTGGTTGAGTGACTGACTTCAGCTCAGGTCATGATCTTGTAGTTCCCGAGTTTTAGCCCCATGCCTGGCTCTGTGATGACAGCTAGGAGCCTGCAGCCTGCTTCAGATTCTGTGTCTCCCTTGCTCTTGCCCCTCCCCTGCTCATGCTCTCTCTCTCTCTCTCTCTCAAAAATAAACATTCTCTCTCAAAAATAAACATTAAAAAAATTTTTAAAAAACAAACTTTCAAAATATTTCTCCCACTGTCTTTGTATTGCCTTGGACTTTTATTATTCCAGCTGAAGTAGACAAGCTGAAGGGTCTCCATTTTAGAAAGTTTCTGTCTCTGGTATTTTTCTGCTAGGCTTTATTTACTCATGTTCCATATTTTGCCTCTGAATAAGCCAAGGAAGCTATGTTCCCACTTCAAGGAGGAAGCAAGAAAGTTAATCATTCTCTGAGTTTTGTCCTAGGCCCCAAATACCTGACAACACCTAAGAAGAGCCAGATTCTGAACGTATATCAGGACATCACTTCCGGACCAACCTTGGCAGACCCTCGCATCAATTCCCCTTAGGTAATTTATGGGATAACATCTACTCTTCACTTGACGCTCACCTTTGATTGGAGCTACACTGGATTCCTGGAAGAAAGTGTACCCTAGAACCTTTTTTAATATAAATGCTTAATGCCCCAAGCAACCACAAGACTTATTCTTCTCTCCTTCCTGAGTCTTCCAGATACCCCATCTGTGATCTCTGTCACTCACACTACTCAATACACTCTGCTTTCATTTTCTCCTGCTCACGTTTGAATTCTATCCTACATGAAGCCAAGGACTCTTGTGGCTGGACCTGTGGAATTTCCTCTAGGTTATCAGACCCAGCCTGCCTGCATCACATCTACTTCCTCCAAATAATTGGGCTTTGCATACTCAGACTACAATGAACACAAACTAAAATGCTTTGATAAGTTTTAGTAAGGAGCACTGCTGTTTCTTTTCATTTATTATTCATTTACTAGTGGCATCTGTATACTTCCTTTTTAAGTACATCCTTATTTTGTAAAATAACTAAGATTCTGAAGTCCAAACAAGTGACATTTCTATGAATAAATCTTACATATAGCAAGTTACTATTGCAACAACTTGTCTGTTGAAATTTCTCTAATTTCTACTGGTATTTTCATGCAATATAAAAAAGAAAAATACATTACTACAGTTTAATCTGAGGTCATGTGACATTAAAATGTATATGTTTACCACCAAACAATCTCAACATGAGGAGCTTGATAATATTCTTATTCTTATAATGATGTATTAACTTTTTGTTAATATTTCTTCTGACATGATATTGTAAGTCCAACAAAAATTTTTAAAAGTGTTCACTCTGTAATATATATTGTATATTTAATACATATCAACATTTTATATATTTAAAATATATGCATATATAGAATTATTTATGTTCTGATATATAAATATATGCATTATTTTTCCCACCATATTTAATTTTTATATATAAATAAATATATAGTATATATGATTAAATATGTATTACTTAAGTAATATATAATATAAAACATATTTAATTATACAATCTGTGAGGAACTACACCATGCTATTGCAATGTATATTTTAGGTTTGAATTAAATTTTCTTATGCTCCACTGCTAACTCTTAAGTCAATTTGTAAAGAAATATAATTCAAATATCAATTAATTTTGGAAAAATTCTTTAGATATTTGTTAATTAGATTGATATAAATATTTAATGGTATCACTGATTGGATTCCCACTGAGTTTATTTATTGGTATCTGTTTCACCTTTTCCATCACACATTAGTTCCTTGAATGCAAAGAATGATAATTTGCTTATTAATTTATCTCTAAAAGCAAGAATCATGTCTAACACATATTTGACACTCAATAAATATTTTTCAAACAAACTTAATCCTTGAAAAGCCCATTCAAATATTTCAATTTAATTGAGCAATTTTAAAAACTCCAGAGGAGTTCTACTGCACATAGGAAAGAACAAAGGAAATGATAACTATTCCCCAGAACTACCCTACAACATTCTATTTCTTTGGTGCCAGGAAAGATAAATTGATGGGTCAGACATATATTTCTCAAGATAAATAAAACTTGTGTGGTATAGAATGTTAATGACTCCTTCTAGATGACAATCAGCTATGTGGATAATCTTGTCTGACTGGTGGAAACAGACATGTAAAATTATGACTCAGATACTATCTGAATAGGATAGATGTAACAATCAGAACAAGAGTAACCTCCTGACTGTTCTTTTATTTATAATTATTTTCCCTCCTTTCTGTCTGTTATTATGTCCATTTGAAGCAAGACTGCTAACAATTTAATGATCCCTCAGCTCCTAGGCAATTATATCAGAAGGCAGGTCACTCATTCATTCATTCCGTAATTATTTTTGAGAATCCAAACTGCATTACACACCTACTATATCTTAGGTTTAATAATACCAAGAAAAGCGTAATTACCAAACCCTTTCCTTCAAGTAGCTTCAAATTTATTAGTGAGATAAAACAATCATAAAGAAGTAACATACAAAAACAATTATATTTAGTTCTAAGGAAAAAAAAAGATAAAGTGTTGAAGGGACATATGCATATGGTATTGGCTCTGATTTGGAGGTTCATTTTCATTGATTTATTTTTAAGACTTATTTGGAGAGTATTTGATTATTATAATCTTGATTTAGTAAGTTTAGAGAGACAGAAATAAGATATTTTGATATCCAAATCATGCTGATTAACAAAATATTATCTCTAGTCATGACATACTATGAAAGTGAAACACATTAATATTTGAACCACAAGCAAGGTTACCTTTCACTCTCCAGAAGAAAGAAATTATAACTACATTCTAAAGGATATTCCCCAGCATATAGGCTTACATATGCATTATCTTCTTGCAACTTTCTTATAGATATATTCCATAAAAAAATATACCTGCCATAAAAGTATTTCTCAATTCCTTATTTAAGTTAAAATAATTGAAAATGCCATGAAATGAGGTAAAGTCTTTCTACTGACTGACCTAACTTAAACTAGAGAAAGGTTCATAATGATATATATACTATAATACATTAGATGTATCAATATTATATATATATGTGTAATATTTCTTGAGATTTGGAGGATATTTTTGACAGACAGAATAGGGAAACTTACCATCATACAATTTGAGGTATTTCAGTTTTCACTGAATCATTTACATTGAAAGTAAAGATATAGAGAATGTTTCTCACAGATATTTTTAAAAGAGTAGCAATAACACATTAAAATAAAGGTGTTAGTAAAAACAGCAAGAAAATACACAGTTAAAGATAAATGTAAGATTGAAAATGAGGGTAAGACCAAAGAAAAGAGGTTAAAGATGTTGAACTTTTAACAGCAATACAATATTGTTTCAGTTTTTTCTGTTTGAGAAATTTTATTCTGTAGTATTATAGACTTTTTTTTGCCTCAATATTAAATTATCTCCAAGTCATAGGTACTTATTGTGTACATTATATTGGACCAATTTGGTGTTTATCTAACACAGATAAAAATATTTGAAAAAGTGTGATGCTGAAATTCTCCTACTAAGTTATCTTGCATCAATCATTAGTTTACTGTACAGAAATGGAAATGGGACAACTAGTGTGGAGGCCAAAGGAATCAATAAATCAAATGTAACTATATTTTTTTCCAGGAACTGAATATACAATGGTGAATAATGTACATAATTCTCCTGTTTTCATGGTCTTACATTCTCAAAGAGACTCAAACATGTCTGTTGAGATTTCAATGATACAAAAATGTTCCAATATGAATTGTAAAATACTCTAACACTGTATTGTTTAGATTTCAACCAAAGTCATTATTGGGCCATAAAGGAAAGTCAAACAAGTTTGGGCACTATATACTGGATTACAAGATTGTATTTATCATTTTTCTCCCTGTGGAGGACTCTTTAGCATTTTTAGTCTATTAAATTCGGAGAATCAGTCTTCTACCTGTCCAATGAGTTTGTATCTGTTTAGTGTAAAAATAAGTACCAGTATAAACAGTAAATTTCAAAGCACTACAAATATCAGTAAACAAAATCCTTTTATTATTGAAGGCAAACATGCACCATATATGTGGTCCAATCCTAGGCCATTCAGTAAGACAGAGTAGTGCATACAACTCATACTAAGGAGCCTGATTACCCGTGCCTCTTCTGAACAAGCCCTGCTAGAAGTCTTGTGAGCATTTGTATTTGCATAAGATAATTTCCCTAAGTTGATCAATGCAGTAGAAAATCCATACTGAATTTAGTTACCATATGTTATTATAAGTTCATTTTCTTAAATGATTCTCTTTAAAATAGATTCAAACAGATGGACAGAATTCCTCTGGACAGATGTCAGATGGGCAATTGAGCCATGGACTTACTTAGCAAACACATGGAAAAATACTAATTAACACAAATATCATAGAAATCATTTTGTTATTTTCTTTAATAGTTTCTTAATGCTGAAAGTTGGAAAATGAATATTTCAATGACTACCACAAAAGTAATGGCCACTTGACTCTTTATAATTAGTGATCTGAGAATTCAGTCGTCTCAAACCATCTGTTTTCTTTTGTTTGATATAGATTGTGCAAATAAGTTGTCTCTCTGTTCAAGGACAATAGTAAGAAGAGAAAAATAATAAGAATAAAGTGAGAGTTGGTTTATGTATTGGAGAAATTTTAAATTGTTTGAAGTAGTACAATCCAAACTACAAAGTTTTACAAATCTACACATTGCTATTAATCACTAAACTAGAGAAAAAAGACATAATGAAATATTCAGTTATAAAGTGAAATGCCTCATGGTTGTTTGTTTTGTTTTGTTTTGCAGCATGGTAGTAAAGCATTGATGTGTAAGGAACACAGATCTGTGACTCAAGAAATCTTAGTTCTCATCTGCATTGCCTTTTCCTGGACCACAGTCATCCTCTCTGAAAGGAACTGACCGGGAACTTCCAGCTTCAGTGTATCCAGTGTTGGCTCGGGAATTTCAGAATATAGGTGTTTTTGTTTTTGTTTTTAGGTAAAATATTAAGATAATTAACTTATTTTTTAATCTAAGAGCTTAGAAATTTAACATTTTATAAACCATTATTTTGACAGATTTGTGAAACAGATTCCTGGAAATAGCAAAATATTGGAATATACATCTAAAGACATAATAATAATCCTATATATTAGCTCTGTTAAAATGGCATTAAGCTGTTTTGTTTTGTATTTCCCTAATGATGAGTGATGTTGAGCACCTTTTCATGTGTCAGTTGGCAATCTGGATGTCTTCTTTGGAAAAGTGTCTCCTCATGTCTTCTGCCCACTTCTTCACAGGATTATTTGTTTTTTGGGTGTTGAGTTTGATAAATTCATTACAGATTTTGGATGCTAACCCTTTTTCCAATATGTCATTTGCAAATATCTTCTCCCATTCTCTCAGTTGCCTTTTTGTATTGTTGATTGTTTCCTTTGCGGTGTAGAAGCTTTGTATGTTGATGAGGTCGCAATAGTTCATTTTTGCTTTTATTTCCCTTGTCTTAGGAGACATGTCAAGTAAGAAGTTGCTGTGGTCGAGATCAAAGGGGCTGTTGCCTGTTTTCTCCTCTAGGGTTTTGATGGTTTCCAGAGAAATACAAATATAAGTCTGTAACACTTCAGACACTGAGATTCCACCTCACACAGGTCAGAGTAGCTGAAATTAACAACATCGGAAACAAGAGATGCTGGCAAGGATGTAGGGAAAAGGGAACCCTCTTGCACTGTTGGTAGGAATGTAAACTGGTACAGCCACTCTAGAAAACAGTGTGGAGGTTCCTCAAAAATTAAAAATAGAACTACCCTATGACCCAGCAATAGCATTACAAGGAATTTATCCAAAGGATACAGGAGTGCTGATACATAGGGGCACTTGTACCCCAATGGTTATAGCAGTGCTTTCAACAATAGCCAAATCATGGAAAGAGCCCAAATGTCCATCAACTGATGAATGGATAAAGAAGTTGTGGTTTATATATACAATGGAATATTACTTGGCAATGAGGAAGAATGAAATCCTGCCATTTGCAACGACATGGATGGAACTGGAGGGTATTATGCTGAGTGAAATAAGTCAGTCAGGGAAAGGCAGATATCATATGTTTTCACTCATATGTGGGACTTGAGAAACTTAACAGAAGACCATGGGGGAAAGGAAGGGGAAAAAATAGTTTCAAACAGAGAGGGAGGCAAACCATAAAAGACTCTTAAATACAGAAAACAAACTGAGGGTTGATGGGGAGAGTGCAGGGGAGAGAGGAAAATGGTCAATGGGCATTCAGGAGGACACTTGTTGGGATGAGCACTGGGTGTTGTATGTAAGTGATGAATCACAGGAATCTACCCCCACAACCAAGAGCACACTGCACACACTGTATGTTAGCTAACTTGACAATAAATTATATTTTAAAAAATAATCAAAAAAATAAATATTTTCAAAAAATTTTAAAAATGGCATTAAGCTACATAGTTACTTTTAAAATATCCAGATGAGTAACTTACAATGTAATTTTTATTTACTTTTGAATTGCCAGACCAAACTGTGACCAAAAGTTAAATTTATGAATTTCACACAGAAGACTACAAGGCAGAGTATAGAACTGGAAGTATGACTACCACAATTCTCTTATTTAATAATTTTGGAAGATAAAAAATTATCCCTGTAAACACTAGATGGCTTCCCTGCATTTCAGACAAGAAATGAGTAGCATTTCAGGGAAATTCCCTACATTTCAGGGAAAAAAATGAGTAGCATTCAGTGGTTTCTCAGAGTTACTTGAAGTGGGAGAAATGCAGAATTGATCAAATGTAACTTCATGTGTTTTAAAGGCATCATAAAATAATCAGATTACAAAATACACAGTATAAAAGGTAGAATAGGAAAAAGGGAACATGGCACTTATTTACAAAGAGATGGTTCTTTAAGAAGTTTGTACTTAGGATATAGTAAACAACCATATTTGTTAGTTATTTTTAACATTTATTAATAATGCTACTTAGAGCTACCTTAAAAGAAATACATATTTAGGCATACAATGATACATCTTATAATCTTACCACTTATTAAGTATAGCTTAGTCTTATTTACATAATCATATTTCTTAATATCTCAAAGACTATTGAAATTAAATATGCTTACATATGTGATATTACAGACTTGATGGGATATTTTAAAAGGGCAGAGCTCCATTCAAAAGCTAAATTTGTTAAAAATGAACTTATATTGGTATTATTGTCATTAATAATTTGTATTCTTTAGAGAATACTATAAATATTATATTTTATTCTCACTGTATATTTGGTGATGATAGTAAGTTGCTTTCTTGTAAATACTGATGTAGATCTCTATCTAGATTTATAACTAAAGCCATATATGCTCAAATTTATGCAAAGCCGTATATGCTGAAAAAGATTTCACTTGCTTTTTAGAAGTAATAGAAAATTTGAATATTTATTTGCCCTAGTAATATATATCAGCAAGATAATTAATTGGTACTACTAGCAGGAAAAGCATGATTTATAAAACCCTGGGACTTTGTAAGTTTTAGTTGATATAGTCACTTAAAAATAAGGTAAAAGTTATTTTTTTCTTCCTACTGTTTTCAAAATATTATTTTGAACAAAGTAGATGATGGCCACTATTACTGAGAGCCTTCCTAGCACAAACCCCATTCCCTCACTTTGTTGATAGTATATTTATTTATTATGTGGTAATATTTTATATGCAATGTCTGGAAATTGCTATGAATATGCTTCTTAATATTTCACATTAGAATCTAAAAGGTTTTGGTGTAGTTTTTCCCATTTACTTTGTTTTAATCAACCTTTTCATCTCCTGTAAAAGAGTGATAAGAAATTTTCTTACATGCCATTACACATTGGTTTCTATAGTGCTCAATAATATTTATGATTTTACACCTAGAATGACTTTAAATTTTTGCAAACTACTGTGTGAAATGGTTGTGGAATAATTAAAAAATAACAATTTCAGTAAGAAAAAAAATTCTGAAATAATGCAGAAAGTTTTGTGAGTAGGAGTTGATAATTCTGGTTCTATGATCACTCATTTTAATATGTATAAAACTTTTTTTGCATCCCTACCATCTATAGATTATTTTTACTAAACCACTTGATTCCAAGTATGTTTTTCTTTCTAGTATAGAATAATAGTATCATATAATATATACCATAGAATCATAGAATCATCTAGGAACATATAATATAGATATATGCTAGATATAATATAGATAGATAATAGATATATGGCATAATATATGTTATTGTTCATACTGTAATATATAGTAATAGAATAGAATATAGATCACGGAATCATATAGAGTCAAAGAATCAGAAAGAATCATAAAATATAAATACTTAGGATAAATGATAAATTGAATTATAAGTTGTATCACAAAATAGGGCAAATGAAGCATTCCTATTGCTCAGATGCTGTCATCAGCTTGACCTTTACTCCCCACCTGCATATACTCGTTGACCTTTGTCCCGTATCTTTCCTTAAGCTCTTCTTTCCAGCTTTTTGTCTTAACTCAAGCAAATGGAAAACAAAACTGCCCCTGGGGCAGTAGCAACTGTCTTAATAAGACCTCCAGCTGGGCCAGACCACCTAGACCAGTTTGAGCTTAATCCCTGACTTCCACCTGTGCAGATGGATGATGGAACATCCTCTAGAATGACTGACAAGAACCTTTAACTCATTATAATATTAAAATTTTCACCCAAGGAGAAGCACAAACCTCTTTTACATAACACATAATGTGTGTATAGGCATGTTTCCTTAAGGTACATATGCGGCCATATGTCTGCCTCTACCTACAAGGACAAGGCTTCCCTATCTACATATATTCATGAGTATAAATATTCATCCTAACCCTAAATAAAAGCAATCCATTCACTTGTGCTCTGGGAGTCATGGCTTTGGAAGCCATTCCTGGTGATCTCTTTGTGCAACAATTCTACCTGGTGCAGTTTCTGATTCACCAAGGAGCAAACTTATGTTGGTTTGGTTGCAGTGCCACTTTGAAAGAGTATCTCAGGTAGAATTGGTTTAGGGAAACGGATTGTTGAGCATCCACAAAATGCTCATATGCAAAGAACCATATGCAAAGAAAAACTCCCTCTGCTATTCTATAAGTACAGATTACATAAACCAATCTAATTATTCTTAGATATTCTTTTGATACTATGAAAGCCCTGTTCTCCAACATTTGGAAGTTGATTATCTTTTATCTTATTCTTTATGTTTATTTCAGCATTTCATTCTAGCCTGAGATTTCTTTTTTTTTTTGTCATGTTTGGATACTGAAGACATAAGAACTTCTTCATTGACTCAGTCATGGCAACCTCGATATTTAGTTGAAAACTTCACATGTCTTTTCCTCATGGTATGGATGTTGTTGAGCTTTCTTTAATGTTTACATGGAGAAATGTATTGTTTGGATTACTCAGTTCTTATATTTAACCCAATATTTATATTTCTCTGATCTGTCTCCAATTATCTTTACATCTATTTCTTCACTTCATCATACAGAGCTTAGAATTTCTCTCACACACTGTTAGCTTTTCTGACTTTCTCTCTGCCTAAAATGCAATATAATTTAACAAGCTAATGTATAAAAAAAAAGGCATGACACATGAAAGAAGTTACAGTTCATGTCTGGCTATTTAAATTTTGACATTTGTTTACATAGAGTTATAATATCTCTATAAATGTTAAAATTAGGCCTTCAAACAATTTGAATATCAAAATAGTTACATAGGATTTATGAATGATAGAAAAATGAAATAAACTGTAATATTTTATGTAGATGAATACATTGTAGTGTTTCATGAAATTCATTAGGATGATAAAAAAGCATTTATATTTGGAATGTCTGACTTTGATGAACGGTAATTTGTTTTAAAAGCTAAAAGTTGAGCACACGGATTTCCATTTCTATTGGTAACCAAAAGCTAGATGTTCATTATTGGCCCTAAGGTGAATTGTCACTTGCTGGGCTGGTGAATTTGCAGATCAATAAGAACATTTGTAATTCCATTACTTTCTATGGATGTGGCAAAACACCTTACCAAGTATAAATTGGCTAATGTCATTTTTGGCAAGATGATCTTTGGACATATTACCTTTAGCTTTGTAATAATATTGAGAGCAATCTAATCATATGGGGAGAGTTTACCATCCAGAATAAAAGTTCATTCTTCTATTCAATCTATTTATGATTAATATGCAATAACACTAGATTCTCTTTGTTTAAATTAGCTTTAGTGATGATTTTATAATTACATCTTTGTGTCTATCACATTAAATGCTACAGACAAAAAGAAAATATAAAAACTAAAATTTTGATACACTGCTTCCCATTCCTATTTCATCCTTATCCTGGTTGCTGAATTTAATATAAGTAAAGGCAACTACAAGCAAAGACAAGAGAATGTAATACATGGAGAAAATGCAAAACTGCTATGTTAATGGAAAATACATTCTCTATTAAATTTATTTGTAATCTAATGATATGAATATACTTTTTCTTATGGCCTGTGACAAATTTAGACATCATATATATTGACTACATTTGAATAAGCATTCAATGAAATATAATAATCTTATTTAGTTAGAATTGATCAAAGCTATTGTCATTTAAAAACTGCAGGTTATTTTTATGCCTTTATTTGTTGTACTCAATTGCTATGTTTGGCATGCTTCCTGACATGGTTGTATTTAGCACATTGACATTTGAAAACTCCATTGTGAGCATACTAAAATTTCAGAGATTGGTACTAGTGGTTGTTTGAAATACACGTGTCAGTTTTTTGAAAGCAATGAACAATAATATGAGAACTATTCACTATGCTGTAGCTTGGAAGCAAGTATTTGCTTTTGTGCTGATAACACTAGTATATACCATTCAAAGAACTTATTTTATCTAAAAAATACATTTTTTGTCTCCACAAATAGCTTTTGTAACCATCACATTGGAATGACAGCCAGGAACCGAGAGAATTAAAAACGAAAATAAGAAATTGAAAACTTAACTTTTGAAACATAATAGATGATTATATGAAGGGTACCAAAGATTTTTGTTCCACTTAGATTCAAGACACAGCAAGACTTTTCTAAGGTAATAACCAATAAGCAAAAAAGAGAGGACTAAATACAATGATTAAAAAAAAAAAAAAAAAAAAAAACAGAAAGGAAGGTTTGAGCAGAACATACCAGAAAATGTAAATAATAGGAAAGAAGGGATTGGGGTCTCTCAGGGATTTGGTTGTTAAACCAAAGAAAGACACTATGTTAAAATCCACAATACACAATTAAAATATAATAGTCATGACTATATATACACTAAATAACTAATGATTTACATAAACAGAAAGTTATGGAGATAAAGGAGTCCTATAAAATATGTTGATGATTAGAGAATGTAACACACTGCTCTCAGTTCAAGAGAGGTCAAGTGGATAAACAGGCATAGCTAGTTTGCTAGAGGTCCTTTTTTCAGGTGCAATCTGGCAATAGAGCATGCTTATGCATGTGAGCTGTGGAAACATGAGGTTCTAGATTCAAATTCTGTCATTTTTAGCAAAATAGTGTGGGAGGTAACTGAAATCTTTAAGCTTTTTTTTCTTCTCATATAAAAGGAAACCATAAAAGAATCCATTTTACGATGCACTATAAAGAATACTTGTGATAATCCCAGTAAAGGAGACTGTGGCACACAGGAATTTTTCAGAAGTATTAGCTGTTATTTTTCAAATAGGAGTATTTTTTTAAGTTTTTATTACAGAAATTTTCAAACATATTCAAGAGGAGGAAATTTTTCCTATGCCTCAAAATTCCAGCGACAATTAGGAATTTTAAAATTATTTTTAAAAAACCATGTCCAAAAGCCAACCAAAGGGAACAACAACAACAACAACAACAACAAAAAAACCAGCTATAGGTAATATATAAAAACAAATGCCAAACTTTAAGAAATATGTGCAATACATATAGTCTATGCACTTAAAATTTATTTAAGAGAAATATCCCTTTAGGTGGCTCATTTTAATTAGTTCTTCCTATAAAGCTCACATAAGCCTAATTTTTTTAAAACCTTGTATTTACCACAACTCTCAAACATGCCAGTTCTCATTTTTTTTTAACAAATTACAACTAATTCTGAGGTTTAACTATTAACAAAGGGCAAAATATATTTCTCTTATGTTCTCAAATATTCTGCTTAATTGGAATTTCTTCCCATCAAGGGGAAAAATAATCAGTAATTCAGGTTTTGCTGAAAAACAGATTAAAAAGATACAGTTGAAAGAGAGAAACTGGGGACAGATAATGGAGAAATGTGTGAAAGAATCATACATTCTAGTACCAGAACAGTTGTCTGTTTTTACCAGCTTGATTCCGACAATATTTAGAGTTGCCTAAATTCCTTATTTTTACTGTTAATCAATATTAACTCAGTTCAAATTTAAAAATGCTGCCATTGACAGAATGTTGTAAATCATTTGGAAACTTCACTGCAAGCCTACCACTCTGCTGTCTAGTCGACAGTCGTCATTATTAATATCTTTATATTATCTATTCATTATAAGAGTTAATTAACATGAACTAATTTTGTTCTGACTTAACAAAATGGCAATTGAAATTCTGCAAACATACTGACTAATCATTAAAATCAAAATAAGACTATTTTATGTTGTGCTTTTCCTTTTGATAACAGTTAATAAAATCTATTTATTCTGAGCACATGCAATTGCAAGCTGGATGTGTTGATACGAAGTTTTAGAATTTTAAAACATCACACCCTACAAGTTGGAAATTAAGAACAGTGTTCACTAGTAAAATTACTGAAAAATGGACTTTAAATACTCTGACTGGATTTAGACAAAATTAAAATAGTTTAAATAGATATTTATCAGTAGAAAAGTAATTAATAAAAAAATGTCCTGCTTCCTCATAGATGGAAAGCTTATGTTTCTTATTATCTTTCCACACATCTAAATGGAAAATACTCAAGTAATTCAGTTTTTCTTTCCAATTAAAATCACTTTTAAGAACAAGAGTATTCAGAGTATTGGGTGGCTCAGTTGGTTAAGTGACTGACTCTTAGTTTCTGCTTAGGTCATGATGTCACAGTTCCGTGAGTTCCTGAGTTTGAGCCTCATGTCTGTGCCGTGAGCCCAGAGCCTGTTTGGAATTCTCTCTGCCTCTCCCTCACTTGTGCTGTCTCTGGCTCTCTCAAAATAAATAAATAAACTTAAAAAAAAAAGAACAAGAGTATTAAAATGAACATACTGACATTATCAACTAAAAGGCAAAATTGAAAAGAAAATTCCCAATTATATTCAGAATCTCTAAACCTACTTTATGAAATTAAAGTAATTATGAATTAATTACCATAAAGTTTTTAAATTTATTTTACTGTTTTCATTTGTATATTTCACTTAAATATTTGTGTACATGTTTATGTATGTTTTTCAAAGTCATAAGATTTTTCTATTTTTTAAATTTTTTTAATGTTTATTTATTTCTCAAAGAGAGACAGAACAAGAGTAGGAGCAGCAGGGGAGGGGCAGAGAGACAGGGAGACAGAATCCAAAGCAGGCTCCAGGCTCTGAGCTGTCAGCACAGAGCCGGATACAGGGCTCAAAGTTAGGAACTCTGAGATCATGACCTGAGCCAAATTGGATGCTTAACCAACTGAGCCACCCAGGGACCCCAGTCATAAGATTTTTCACTGTAGAATTCACAGCTTTCTAAATGTGATAAATCTATGATTGTAGTAAGAGCTCAATAAATATTTGGTGATTTAAATACATCTCCATAAAATGTAAGGAAATAGGAATTGTTATAGTGCCTTTTGTCACTTATCTTACAATTACTAAACTTTATATTCATTAGCCCTTGGGATAGGATGACTGTAAATCTCACACGATCTTCATCAACATAAGAACATACTGGGGAATTACAAAGACTCATTTAGACCTAGAACTCAGTTTGGAAACTACTAAAGATACCTTCTTTTGTGCCAAAAGTGTCTATTTAGCTAAATGTCCTTACTTCTGACAAGAATGTGACAATTTTACATTACAATTGTTGACATGTTCACCAGCTATGATTATCAGATGCAGGGACTATAAAGGCAGGATGTGAGACATAGAAGACAAAAGGAGCAACATCAAAAGGTGATAGGGATGCGATTAAACCAATAAAAGGCATCTTTAACTACAATCCTTTGTGAGTTTTAAGTGTCCTGTTAATTAAGACTGCTTTCAATAAGAACAAATTTTCAAGATGATTGTGTTTATTTGCACCCCTTACAGTACTTCAAATCTACAAATTTAAAGCTGGCTTTTTAAATAATGTTTGTGTCAATAAGCTCTTTATATATTTATGTTATATCAATAAACAAAATATGAGGTAAAATGGTGTACTTTTAAATGTTTATTTATTTTTGAGAGAAATAGAGTGTGAGCAGGAGAGGGGCAGAGACAGAAGGAGACAAAGAATCCAAAGCAGTTTCCAGACTCTAAGCTGTCAGCACAGAGCCGACATGGGACTACAACTCATGAACTGCAAGAGCATGACCGGAGCCAAAGTCAGACACTTAATAGAGCAAACCAGGTGGCCCAAAATGGTGTAATTTTAATATCATTTTATTGAGATGAAAATATCAATATGTATTATTTGTATTTAACATCATAATCATGTGAAAAATAATAGCAAATAATGTAAATTGTCCACAAACTATTACTTACATACATACAACTTGCTATTCATATTACTTAGCTGTTATATGCATAAAATAAGCAATATTAGTTAACATTTCTGATACTAGTAAGTTACTTCATTTCATAAATTCCATGCTATGTTTTAAGTGTATATGGAGAGTTGAATAAAAATTATATGGTCACATTGTACTAATAAAATAATTATGAATAACTTCTTTTCTTTTTTTAATATTGTTTAAAGTTTATGTATTTATTTTGAGAAAGAGAGAGAGAGCAGGTGGGGGAAGCACAGAGAGAGTGGGGGAGAGAGAATTCCAAGCAGGCTCTACAGTGTCAGCACAGAGCCCAAAACTAGGCTTGAGCCCATAAACCATTAGATCCTGTCCTGAACAGAAATCAAGAGTTAGCACAGAGCTCAAAGCAGGGCTCAAACCCGTGAACCATTAGATCATGACCTGAGCCGAAATCAAGAGTAGGCAGCTCAACCCACTGAGCCACCTAGGCACCCTTGAATAACTTATTTTTAACCACATTAGGTAACTTAAAAGTCAATAAAACAAATCCACATAAAAGGCAAGAACTTAACATGATTTTAAAATAGTGCAAAATTCAATGGATTCTGTGAACTTTAACAGATTGCTAAATTAGTCACATACTAAGTAGCAGTTTCCTTAGTATTGAATTATCTAGATTAGTCTGTCTATGTGGTTTTCTCAATATATCATCAGAAGTATTAATTAAGTCTGGTCAGTATCCTTCATAATGTGATAGTTTTACCTTAGACAAAGATAAATACATTTGTTCAATATATAATCATAACAACAATAACAATACAACTAGTTATGATAATAATGACAGGAATGATATATGAAGTCATAGCATAGATAGTTGATTAAGCTATCAAATTGATAGAATTATGAAGTGCCTTGCAAATTCCTTAGACTCCTTTTTTATTAGGAGAAATGTCTTTCTTCTTCTTCTTTTTTAAATTTATTAATTTTTGAGAGACAGAGAGAAGACAGAGCACAAGTGGGTGAGGGGCAGAGAGAGAGGGAGACACAGAATTCGAAGCAGGCAGCAGGCTCTGAGCCGTCAGCACAGAGCCCAACATGGAGCTCTAACTCATGAACTGCGAGATCATGGCCTGAGCTGAAGTCTGACGCTTAACTGACTGAGCCACCCAGGTGCCCCTCTTTATTTCTAAAAATAACATTCTATGGGCTATATTCTGTTTGGAAAACTAGATTTGATTTTATACTACTTCTAATTAAGTACACCAAATAAAGAGTTAAGTGGAACAGTCAGTGAACATTAACACTAATCACGTAATTGAGCCCCTCTAATTTGTTTATGTATGTATTCAACATAGGATTACAAAAGTTTATTAAGATAAAATATGTAGACTTTAATTTTGGTGCCATTCCTATACTGAAAATCATGTCTATTGTACATATTTTCTATCAAATACATGTATTGTTGCAGAGCAGCATATCTAGGGATGATCAAACCTATTTAAATAATGGAAAGGTAAAGGACAGCAATTGGGCCTCCATGTGTTCTATTAGTCTCTTTTCTTATTTGTGTACCTCCTATCCAGCCAAATGACCACATCATGAGTCTTATTCAGAATCACATTAACAAAGCAAATGCCCATATATTTATCTCTGGACATTTATACATTTTATTTAGTGTGTCCTTATCAAAGTCAGTAAGAGAGACAATAATCTATAAAAACCCAGAAGCTGTCAAACACAAATCCAAGTGTTGGACAGAGGTTATGCTTTTACCACTTTGAAATAGCATATAATTTCAATGCAGAGAATCATATAATAATTGGGAATACATAGTGTTCTGCAGGATTATTGGTCGGGATCCCCAAGATAGATTTCTTTTCATGAAAAATTTATAAACACAAAGTATATATCTGCTATGGTGAAATATGAAAGCTTGTTCTTTAGACATGATAAGAAACATAAATTTCTTAATTTATAAATATTATTTTAAAAGAGAATGAAAAATTATTAATACTGATATTTTATATATGAAATAATGTAGCACTTATACCAATATTCCCAGACATTAAAAATAGCTTTATATTAGTACAATCCAGTAGATCTAGACATTATGAAGTAATGAAGTAATTTTTGTTACTGAATTCATTTTTGTAAATGTAAGAATTAAGTAATATGATTCTTTCTGTGAAGATTTAGCAGCTTACCAAATAGTTTTCTAAATATTCCTGATACATATTGAAGGAAATATACTTAAGGCAAATATTAATTTTATTGTATTCCTATATTGCTAAGTGACACTTCTAAAAATGATCACTTAAAAACAATATTTTCTCATGATTCTAAGAAAGTATTTTATTTTAGTAATTTCTATAGAATAATTATACAGAACCTGAATGGAAAAAAAATCATCTCAACGTTGTGTTCAAAGAGGTAGAAAAGAAAATAGGCAATAAGTAAAAATGAGGGAAGAGAATGTGGTGATTTTAGTTGTATTTTTTTTGTCTTAACCATTTTGGCACTCCTTTTCCCAGAATTCCTTTCTCTGTCATACATGTTTTAAATTAGCCACAAGATAATTTTGCAAGGTATTTGGAAGGTAGGAGTAAAGCAGTTTTATGCTCTGTAGGTCAATTTATAGCATTAAGCACCACTGAAATTCATGTACATTGTTACTATCTGGTGATTCACTTTATTAATGAGGGCAGCAACCACACCTTTACTTATTCTGCTCTCCTCCCGATACAAAATGTACAAACTCCACAAGATGTTCTACTTTGTCCTAATGGGCTCCAATTTTCCCTCATGTTCCAGATTTTTAGGCCCAGCTTTTTTTTCTGACTACCAGTTGTCTTTTAGAGATCCAGGCCTGTCACCAGAGTCAAAAGCAACAGCCCTTCATATATATTTTAACCAATTCCTCAGATTAATTAAAATCCAATCCCTATAATATAACCATACTCTATAGCACTGTTAGTAGTTCTACTTCCCTAACTGAACCTTAACTATGGGTATTGCTTTTCTTTCAAACCCCAGTTTTCTCACCTGCTATATGTAGAAATTAAGTTCTATTTCTCAGATCTCAAATAAACAATCTAACCTTACAGGTAAAGGAATTATATATATATTAAAAAAAAATCCAGAAGAAGTAAGGAAATAGCAGAGATGAGAGCATAAATAAATGAAGTAGAAACTAAACAACAACAAAAACAATAGAATGGATCGGTGAAACCAGAGCTGGTTTTTTGAAAAGATCAATAAAATTGATAAATCTCTAGCAAGACTCATAAAAAAATAAAAAGAAAGAAAAATGAAAAAAAAAAAAAACAAGAAGAGAGAGAGAGAGAGAGAGAAAAGGATCCAAATAAACAAAATCACATATGAAACAGGAGTAATAAAAACCAATACCACAGAAATACAATAATAATAGAATATTATGAAAAATTATATGCTAACAAATTGGACAACCTACAAGAAATAGATAAATTCCTAGAAACGTAACCAACCAAATTGAGAACAGAAATAGGAAATTTGAACAGACCAGTTACAAGTGAAGAGATTAAATCAGTAATCAAAAAAATCCCAGCAAACAAAAGTCCACCACCAGATGGATTCACATGCAAATTATCTCAAATATTTGAAGATTTAATACCTATCTTCTCAAACTATTCCAAAAAATAGAAGAATGAAGAAAACTTCCAAATTCATTCTATGAGGCCAGTATCCTCTTGATACCAAAACCACACAAAAAAGAGAACTACAGGCCAAAATCTCTTAATAACATAGATGGAAAAACACTCAACAAAACACTAGCAAACTGAACCCAATAATACATTTAAAAAATCATACACCATGATCAGTGGGATTTATTCTTGGGACACAAGGGTCGTTCAGTATTTGAAAAACAATCAACATGATGTGTCACATCAATAAGAGAAAGTATAAAAACCATATGATCTTTTCAGTAGATGCAGAAAGAAAACATTTGACAAAGTACAACACCCATTCATGATACATACTCTCAACAAAGTAGGTCTAAAGAGAACATACCTCAGCATAATAAAGGCCATATATAAAAAAGCCACAGTAAATATCATACTCAATAGGAAATAAATGAGAGCTTTCCCCTAAGGTCATGAACAAGACAATGGAGAGATGTCCATTCTCACTATTTTAATCAACATGGTACTGGAAATCTTAATCACAGCAATTAGAAAAAAGAAAGAAAGAAAGAAAATAGAGACAAGCAAAGAAAGGAAGAAAAGAAAAGGAAAGAAAAGAAAAGAAATAAAAGCATCCAAATTGATAAAGAAGTAAAACTTTCATTATTTGCAGATGACATGATACTACATATAGAAAACTCTAAAGACTCTGCCAAAAAACTACCAGAACTGATAAACAAATTCAGTAAAGTTGCAGAATACAAAATCAATGTACAGAAATCTGTTGCTTTCCTATATACTAATAATGAAGCAGCAAAAGAAAGAAAAAAATTATAAAAATAATCCCATTTATAATTGCACCAAAACTAATATAATATCTAAGAATGAACTTAACTAGAGAGGTAAAATCCTATGCTCTGAAAGCTATAAAACATTGATGAAAAAAATTGAAGACAACAGAAAGAAATGGAAAAACACTCCATGCTTATATAAGAATTGGAAGAAATAGTATTATTAAAATGCCTGTATAACTCAATATAATCTACAGATTTATTGCAACCCCTATCAAAATACAACAGTATTTTTCACAGAACCAGAACAAACAATCTTAAAATTTGTATGGAACTACAAAAGACCCCAAATAGCCAAAGCAATCTTGAAGAATAAAAACAAAACTGGAGGTATCATAATTCCAGGCTTCAATTTATATTACAAAATTAAGGTGATCAAAGCAGTTTGGTCCAGGCACAAAAATAGACACATAGATCAATAGAACAGAATAGAAAATCCAGAAATGAATCCACCAGTATATGGTCAGTTAATCTTCAACAGAGGAAGAAAGAATACACAATACAAAAAAAAAAAAAAAAATACAGTCTTTTCAACAAATGATGTTGGGAAAACTGGATAGCAACATGCCAAAGTATAAAACTGGACTGCTTTCTTTCACCATATATAAAAATAAACTCAAAATGAATTAAATACCTAAATGTGGGACCTAAAACCATAGAACTCCTAGAAGAGAGCAGAGCTAGTAATATCTCAGACATCAGCTGTAGCAATATTTTCCTAGATATGTCTCCTGAGGCGAGGGAAATAAAAGCAAAAATAAACGATTGGGGTTTCATCAAAATAAAACCCTTCTGCACAACAAAGGAAACAGTCAACAAAACTAAAAGACAATGTACTGAATGGGAGAAGATAGTTGCAAATGACACCTGATAAAAGGTTAGTATCCAAAATATATAAAGAACTGATACAATTCAACATCCCCCCAAAATAATCCAATTAAAAAAATGAACAGAAGACATGAATGGACATTTCTCCAAAGAGGACATGCAAATAGCCAACAGATACATGAAAAAATGCTCAACAACACTCATTATCAGGGAAATGCAAATCAACACTACATTGAGATATCACCTCACTCCTGTCAGCATAGCTAAAATAAAAAACACGAGAAGCAACAAGTGTTGGCAAGGATGTGGAGAAAAAAGAACACTCTTGCACAGTTGGTGGGAATACAAAATGGTACAGCCACCAGGGAAAACAGTATGGAAGTTCCTCAAAAAATTAAAAGAACTACCCTTTGATCGAGTAATCACACTACTGGGTAATTTACCCAAAGAATAGAAAAATAGTAATTCAAAAGGATACATGCACCCCTATGTTTATCACAGCATTATTTACAATAGCCAAGATAGGAAAGCAACCCAGTGTCCACCAATAGATGGATATAGAAGAAATAGTATGTGTATATACAATGGAATATTATTCAGCCATAAAAAAGAATGAAATCTCGCCATTTTCAAGAACATGGATGGGGCTAGAGTGCAAAATGTTAAGTGAAACAAGTCAGAGAAAAACAAATACAATATGATTTCTCTCAGAGGGGAGGGAGGTGGGGGGATGGGTGAGATGGGTAAAGGGGATTAAGGGTACACTTATCTTGATGAGCACTGAGTAATGTATAGAGTTGTTGAATCACTATATTGTACATCTGAAACGAATATAACACTGTATGTTAACTCTACTAGAAATAAAGTTTAAAAAACTTCATGAAAAAGTTCTCACATTCTCATAGATGTGTTATATTAAATGCAATAAAATATGTATAGTACTAAGGATGGTATCTGTCAGAATAAGTGCCATATGTATGCTCTATAATAAGAACAATAACAATAAACATATACTTGGCCAGCTGAATTTCATATTACTTTTTTTCCTTAAAATTAATACCATCTTTTGCATATTGAAGCACAAGTATCTCATTTCTATCACTGCTTTATTATGTTTCTATTATAGTAGTGATAAGTCTGTTACATTTAGTTTTAATAAATCCACTTCCATTAATATAGAGAGCAATTTTGAAGTGGAGGAATAGCACATTTATAATCATAATTAAAGAAATACAAAACAATATTTATACATTTTAGATGAAATAACTCAGTTATGTTTTTTAAAAGGTTTATAAATACTTAAAATAGAATTATTTATGTAACCAAATAGCATTTGACATAAATGTTATATGTTCATAGAGTTGAACATATTTTATTTTCTGTTTCCTGGACATAAAGATAAATAGAAACATTCATGTAAAGTTATAGTTTCTGCTTTATGAAATATAAAATAATTATTGTTTTGAAATTTAAATTGCATGTCTGGAAATATAATACTTGACTTCTATTGTTATATTTAATCAGTGAAACAGTCATCGTCACAAGTACCTTATTCATAGAAAATTTTCTCTCTGTTAAGTTTTAATAATCCAAATTTTTAATAGATGGAGTTTCTCTTTTCCTTTGTTGAAAAAAAAATCCTTCAAGAAAAGCTTCAGATCCAGCACCCCACAAAGAACTGGCAGAATTCCAAGATTCCTACAGAAAACATTCATATTTGCTTTTTCGATTTTACACGTTAAAATCTCATTAGCTTCAGATTCATTAAATTTTGCTCTAAAGAAATAAATCCTAATTTCCATATTAGATGCAAAAAATATAATAAGATAAAACTCTTGATGAAAAGATGACTGCCCAACAAGAAACCATTAGCGATCCCATCTTCATGTTCTACAATAAAACATGCTGTG
This sequence comes from Panthera uncia, assembly GCF_023721935.1. NCBI lineage: Eukaryota > Metazoa > Chordata > Mammalia > Carnivora > Felidae > Panthera > Panthera uncia. The sequence goes on along the minus strand of NC_064811.1, from coordinate 95,890,995 downwards.
TAGAAGTGATTGCATTTGAAGTTATTGGTACATTTGAATGCAAACTACCCAACCATGAAAAATGAAGTTTCCATTGGCTATAAAAATAAATTAGGAGGCGATGTTTTGCTGGGAAAGCCATTTGAACACCTCAGTTCATAACTATTCATACTAATATAAACACATGTCTTTGCTCATACTGTGAACTGCTGTATGATATTGTTTTATTCAACATTACTTTATACCTAAAGTGAATGTTGGTGACTTATGTTAGGATTTAATAAAACAAATGCTATTGTAGAGATCCTGTGGGAAATTATACAATAATGTTACCTACATAACTAATTTTCTTCTTATGAAATCATGATCCCAGTACAATTTTAGAGCTATAGAATGTATTGTTTAACATCACCATTTCTGTGTTAATATCTAAGTATATCCAAAAATTATGTTTTTTATAAAAAGATACTCTATATAAAGGCAGTCCTTTGGGAAAATAAGTTTTCATTTCTAAATAAGGTATTATGAATACTGAACATGTCACCTACTGCTCTTGAAACTAAAATGACTATTTTTATTTAGAAAACTATTTTCTTCTGAGAAAATATCATGATGTTAGTGCTCAGTACATTTTAAATAAGAGAGTTTATTCTAGAAAAAAGTCAAAGATCAATTCTAATTATGTGCTTGTTTGAAATACCTGAGATACATTTAATAATGCATAGATACTATCTGAAATACAGCAGTCTTATCTGATCAAATACACGTACTCACATTCATATATTAACTTGTCCATTGGAAACAGTATTACATAATGGTAAGATAAAAAATTTGCAGTTAAAAATAAACTTATTTCTGATCTGAGTTCAAGTGGATGTATGAGCTTTTCATTTAGCCCTCAACATCTGTTTCCTCATCTATAAAATGGGAGTAATAATAGCCACCCCGTACTTTTGTGAGGATTGCATTTTAAAAAATTGATTTAGAGAAGGATTATGAAATTTTTGATTCAGTGCTATACACATTGCATTATTAAGTTTGCATTTTAAGTGTTTCTTGGTATTTAATAGCACTTGAGTCAATCCTGTGCCTTTACATTGGGCCCCCCAAAAATAAGACCCTCAGTTAAATAATCCTGAAGACATCTCCCAAAATACTGACTTATGAAAATAAAACTATAAAATGATTATAAATGTCTTGGCTTCCTTTTGCCTCAATGATATATTAATAGGGGAAGTTAATGACAGTTGTTTGGTGGTAAGTGCTTCTACGATTTGTTTTTCTCCAGAAGGAAAGATAATTTGTGAAAAATATTAAATGAATTTTGGACATTAGGAAAAACATAGCCTTCTTCCCATTATATTGTGCAAGACACTAAAGCCTTTCTGTGTGATTTTAGTTCACTTATACTAAATGCTATCAATAATCTACTTCTTTGACAAATTATCTTACACAGCTTAAATTTTTATCTCTTTTAAAGATGCCATTTAATATTGTTGCCCAGGTTAACTCTCTTTGACATTTCATGATAATGTTTTAAGTGATGCATCATGTATATTTATTCTATGTAACTATCAAGATTCTGTCTATCTAGCTACGTAGAGGTGTAGAAAAATTTCAGTGCCCTCAAAGATCATATAATTTAGCTACTGAAATAAGAAAGATTCACATAGAGTAATTACCTAATAGTACGAGTATATACTACCTGCGTGATGGGAGTCATGAGTGGTAAAATGTGTAAATTTACATTGCATCCCCGGATGAATAAAAGATAATATTAATTGAAAAGATAAAAATAATAACAGAGAACTTTTCTGAAATGCTGAAGAAATGTAAGAAAGCTGAACGTAGTTTGCTATCATGACAATTTAAAATATGAGAATATCTATATTTATTTTTATTACATTGCCTTATAATTATATTTTTGTATGTATCATAATATAGTTGAGAAGTAACCCTGTATTATTTCTAAATAGAATGCATTTCTTCATTAAAATATTGATTGATGTGATAACACTTTCCTTGACTTAGAATATAGATCAAAACTAATGATGATTAGTGCCATTTAAATTCTGATGGAACAAATAAATATAAATAACAAATCATGAAATATATTAGAAGACAATAAATATGCAAAAGAAATTATCAAAAGATGAATAATGTGTGTCTGTTAGGTTAAAAGCAGGGAGGCCAGATGCTAGTTTCCTCCTCCTGCTCCTCCTTCTCCTCCTGCTCCTTCCTTCCTCCTCTTCCTCTCCTTCTTCTTCTCCTTCCTCTTCTTCCTCTTTCTCTTCTTTGTCTTGTCTTCATCTTATTCCTCTTTTTAAACTTTATTTATTTTGACAGAGAGAGAGAGAGAGAGTGCAGAAATGAGGGGAGGAGGGGCAGAGAGAAGGAGAGAGAGAACCCCAAGCAGGCTCCATGTTGTCAGTGCAGAGTCTGACATGGGGCTCAATCTTACAAACCATGAGATCATGACCTGAGCTGAAGTCAAGAGTCAGACACCCAACTGACTAAGCCACCCAGGCACCCCTGGTTTTTTTTTTTTTTTAATTACTTTATTGAGGTAAATTTTATATTAAAATTCAATCATTTTAGTAGTCAATTCAACAACTTTTAGTAAATTTATAGTTTTGCCCAAACATCACAAAAATCCAACTTTAGAACAATTTGTGACCTCAAAAAAGAACTATTGGGCCTATAGGTAGCCATTTCCTTTTCCTACTATCTTGCCAAGGCATCCACAGATCTTTTTGTCTCTATGGGATTTCTTTTTTTAGAAATTCCATATAAAGGAATCATACAAACTATAGTATATTTTATTTGACTTCTTTCATTAGGATAACTTCTCAGGGTTCATCAATGACATTGCATATATAATTATATCATTACTCATTCTTTTTATAGTATGGGTATACCACATTTGGCTTATTCACCATTTAATAAATGTTTATTTTTTTCTATTTTTTTACTATATAAATAATGCTTCTATAGATATTTATGCATGAGTCTTTGTATGAAATATTTCTTTTTTTTTCCCTTGAGTAGAAACTTAGGAGTAAAATTACTTAGTCATGTGATAAATTTTTGTTCTACTTTTGAAGAAACTACCCAACTGTTTTCCAAAGAGGCTGTCATATTAAATATCCACCACTTAGGTGAGAGGCATGGGACATATCCTTCCTTAGAGACTTCAGGGCCATCATAGCCCTGTGACACCAGGATTTTGAACTTCCATCTCCAAAACTGTGAGAAATAAATGTCTACAGTTTTAAGTGACTCAGTCCTGTAGTTATTAAGTAAGCCTTAAGAAACTAACACAAAAGGGTAGAACAAAATGGGTCAGGAGAAAGGTTTATTAAATTGTAGAATCAAGAGCATATTTGTATGCTAAAGGAAGTGACACAGGAGAAAGGGAAAAATGATGATATATAAAAAAAGGGATTTCAGGTTCAGCTCTGCCACATAGAGAGCCTGGAGATCTTCACCCTTCTTCTTATCCAAAAAAAGAAAAAAAAAAAAAAAGATGAACACACTGAAAATCAAAAACTTTCTTGGAATTGTTATAGAGAATTCAGGTCACAGAACAAAGGACCACTCTGACACCTGGAGAGATGGGCTAGTCAAGTCATGACAAGATCTGCTTACCTGGACCAGAAACCACTGGAGGCATAAGCTGGTAGGAGCATTAACTGGTAATGCTTATGAATCATGGAAGGCTGATATGGACTACAATGTGAGTTAGAAACTCATGGGTACCATAGTCCTAGGGGGTGACCCTATTGTTACATTCAAGAACATGGATGATTGAGGCTGGGGGGAGGCACAGAGAGAGAGAGAGAGAATTCTGAGTGAAAAAAAAAAACAGGCAGAAAAGAGTATAGACAATATAAGTCCATATAAAATTTGAGCAAATGTGAATTAATCTATGAGGAAAGAAAACAAATATATCACTGCCTGGGAATGAAGGCAGAAGAATTAATGGATCGCAAAGAAGCACAAGGAAACTTTTGCAGGTGAGGGAAATTTTTGTTATGTGAGTTGGCGACGGTTTCACGAGTATAGACATGTCACATATCATGGGGGGCTCAATCCCACGGCCCTGGGATCACGACCTGAGCCGAAATCCAAAGTCTGATGCTCAACCAACTGAGCCACCCAGGTGTCACTCAAATTATACACTTTAAACATTACTATTTTGTTGTGTAGAAGAGGTTTTTTCTTTCATGTCCAACCTCTTTTTAAAACAAAATAAGCAGCATAGTATGAAATTTATAATCTATGTAGAAATAAAGTATAATGTATACAGAAGTAAAATGTAAGACAAAAACCAAAGGACAGGAGAGAAAAATGGAAATTTTTTGTTAGCCATATCACGCTATTGACTCTAACAGAATTTATAGCCATCAAGCTTTCCTCATACAAAGTGTTATGGAGTTGGTATTTGTAAGTAGTTACAATTGTAATTATTCTCTATATTTTTTCTTTAACATGAAAATAATTACATGAACCTATAGGGAGATTATATGTAAAGTATGACAAACAGTTGTGCTGTATGATATTTAAATAGGTGTCCATAAAAATCAACTGAGGAAGTAAGATGAGGGAAAGAGAGAGGTTACTGATAATTAACATGTGTACTATGCGTATCTGTCTGTGTGGTGAGTGTGTGTGTAATCATAATTTTGTGTGTTAAACATTCATTCTCAGTCTTGAAAACTCTTGCGGGGAGATAGCTAATTTTGACTATAATAATAATTACCTTTTTAGTTTATATTAATTCCCACGAAGTGTCTTTATTTGCATCTCCGTGGCTCAAAGCAGTCTAGTTTAACCTCAATTTTATTTTTATTTCATTCTCATTAAAAATATAGCTACACATTGTAGAGATATTTAATTACACATTATGATATATTTAATGTTGACATAATTAAAATATTTGGCTGATAGTGTCTATAGCAGTTGGTTACAAAGAAATATTATAGAATCATTTGTAATTTGTTAGGGATTATGATTATTCTCCCTTTGTGAAGTGTTCCATGATTGTGTCCACTTGCAGAAAAGTGACCTTTTAGTATCTTTATAAAAGCAACTCTATCCCTACTGTTTAGTAACTTGTGAACATTTGTGATTGATTTGTAATCCATGGATTTCACAAAATATGTAAAGTAGTAATATTTAACATCACTGAGGACTAAGAATCCTGCATTCATTATTATTTCATTAATCATTAAAAATCACTTGCTGAGGAAGACAGCATGCTCATTTTGCCGAGGAGAATGCAGACGCTGGGTGTGGATAAGTTATTTTACCAAGTCCTTCTCTAGTAAGGGTATGGATGGCTTGAAAGCTTGTGTTTTTACTCATTGAGCTATACTACTGCCCTACATTGATACGTTATTTTTCTAGTTTTTTCACAAATTTTAATTTTGTAGCTCCCAGGACTTAATAAATATCTCACTTTCTCTCTTTTTATAAACTTGGAATTGCAGCCGAGAACAAAAAACAATTTATTAAAATCTATTGTTAGAATAGTAAATTTAAAAAAAAAGAACATACAACTTCTGTTTTGATACTATTTACAACTTACTCTAGGTTGAAACAAACTGGTTCACATGAAATCAGTTGTAAATAATATTTCATTTCATTTTCATCACAACTAGTCTGTTGCTTTGAAGACTGAATTTAAATATGTACCTTCGTGGAAAATTGCAAGACATATGTACAAATTTATATACATTGTACTTTTAATAAAAGACAGTTATTTGCAATATAATTAATGCTAAATCAGTAATCAGCAAACTAATGAAGACACTAATTGATTGATAATTGAAACATTTGCACCAAATAGTGATAGATTGATTTTCATTCCCTCTCTTTTTAAAAACTTAATGCCCAAGTCAGCTTATTTCTGGGTTTCCTAAAATTCCTTAACCATCTGAAACATAGTTTCATTATTCTTCAGGAATCCTTTGCATTCCAGTTTATATTTTCAGCAACAATTTTCAGCGACTCATTTATCACATCAAGACTTTGCATTTCAGTTCAGTAAATAGAACTGCAGAGGAAAGAAGACAGTACTTAAATAGAGCTATTACAGATTTCTGTATTTGTCAGAGTCCAGCTCCAGCAGCTCTAGGGGTTCCCGAAGGATGAACGGCATTGGCGAAAAAGTGAAAATAAAACAAAACTAAAATAAAAAACTAAAATAAAAAACAAAAATAAAAATGGATACAGACAACAGCAGTGTGTTGAACTGGCCCCTTTATTGTGGTAAACATGGCATTATATTTGCTAGCAATTTCCTTGTAGCGTATGTCATCTATGTTTTCTAGCATTACCTAATTATAAAAATGTTCCTATGTGTAACCACACTTTAAGGAATAACATGGTTATTTTCTCATAACCATAACGTTCCCTCCTGCCCTTTGCTTATTTTTTTTTTAATTTTTTTTTCAACGTTTTTTATTTATTTTTGGGACAGAGAGAGACAGAGCATGAACGGGGGAGGGGCAGAGAGAGAGGGAGACACAGAATCGGAAACAGGCTCCGGGCTCCGAGCCATCAGCCCAGAGCCTGACGCGGGGCTCGAACTCACGGACCGCGAGATCGTGACCTGGCTGAAGTCAGACGCTTAACCGACTGCGCCACCCAGGCGCCCCATGCCCTTTGCTTATTGATTAACTTCTTACATTATTTTCATTATGTATCTACATTTATCTATAATCTATAGAGCATTTGCTTTGCTGTTTTCATGAAAGGCCATCTATCTCTCAACACCTCAAGTGGAACAGTTACAGGGACATGAGCTCTTAGTTGTTTCCCAGAACCATTTGTGGTTTGAGGAACAAAAGTGTTCGCCTGGGTTCAAGGTGCCAGGAGGGGGCCAAAAGAGCCCTTAGAAACCCATGCCTCATACATTCCCAGAGAGAAACAATGCACCTAGGAACTAATGAACCATTTTGTACTTTAACCCACTAGGTTCAATCATCTGTAATGCCTCCTGGGGGCCAAGTGGGCCTAGGGGTTGGAGTAACTTGTGCCCATAGATATACTCCTTAGTTGCCGGAGTGGGGCTTTCAAATCCATTTGTCCCTCTGGGCTTGCAAAGGTATGAGCCTATCCTTCCTTTAGGTAGAGGAGTCTTTATAGGGGGTGGCAAGGGCTAAATGCAGGGCCGCACAATTTCCTTGCGGAACCTTATTTCTTTCCCCAATAGTTCCTTGCCCAGGGGGCCTGTCGAGGGCAATTCCCCAACAGACAATTCCCCAGGTACTTTATTAAGGTCAATTTACCTAAAAGCGGGAGTACAAGAAGCTCCGCTGTGGGTGGGCCGCCTTGCAGTCACCAATCCATCCACAGCAAGGGCCTTGCCATCAGGCTGGGATAGCTCGGCTTCCGGCATATATTGTCATGTCAGTAACTGATAGTGTTAATTAATTTGATACTGTTTTATTCTCAGGAAACGTAGAGTGCTCAGATACTCTGTAATATAACATCGTCTGGTATAGTTTTTAGTCATTTCTTCCATTTAAGACCTAAATCTTGATTATTTTTGGAAGACTTGATAAAGATATATCAGTACGAATACAGCTCATTATTCAGATGTGAGCATCTTGACATTCATTATTCAGTATTTAAGGGGGTTATGGAGGTGGAAGGAGCCAAGAAATACAAAGTTTTAGTTGAAAAAACTATTAACCTTAATGTAGATTTTAGAGTTTTGCCTTGTAATGATTTTTCCCAACTGACAATCTACTTATCCCCAGGAGGCTTGATTAGATCTTTAATTAACTCAATCTGGAAGTGCAATGACCTCTAATTAAATTAAATTTTGTTTCTTCTCGCAGCAAAATAATGAACGTATTCAAATGAGTTTCACAGCTATGCAAAATCAAAACCAATTAGAAGCTAATAGTGAAGTATGTCAATAGCTATACAACAAACTCTAAAAAGAGAGGGAAGTTGTGTTTACTAAAATTATAAGGGCTAAACATTTGATTATTATAAATGAAGAAAATGTAAGCATGCATATGTAGTGAATATGAATAACTAAAATATATCTTTGCAAAAGTACATCAGGAAAACATTAAAAAATCTTAATTATTTTTCTGAGTGGTTTCCCTCAGTATTAATTTAGTTTGCTGTTACTTGAAACACTTGAATAAGTGCTAATTTTGAACTGCCTGAAAAATCAGTATGAGTCACATTTGAAACTCAACTACCCTTGTTACTGTAGGATTTAAAAACAAATGTGTAAGGTAAAAATGAAATGCTATGTTCTCTGGTGGATCTATTACTCAAAATTGTTAGTCATATAAGGTCCATTAATCAACCTGTATGTAAAATTACATCAATGGAAATACAAAGGTCTGCTGGTCTCCAATCATTAAACAAAACATTTTGTCCTATGGTTTATGAACTTAAAATATTAACTAATACTTTATTATAAATACATTTTATTCATACTAATCTAATAAATAAGAACTTTCTGGGAGTAGTTTATTATTTCTTCAATATTTTCAATATTTTAATATGTTTTGTTTGGCCTTTGATTGCAAAAATCACTTTGAACATTTAATGAGATACAAAACAAAGAAATATATAAAAAGAGTCTTTTAATGTCACAACCAGATACACTCTGCCTTTTTATTTAATACTTTTTTATGCTTAGTTTTATTTACAGAACTTTTTCTTTTGGTAAAATCCACATGAGGGGAAATGCACATACTTTACATGTACACTTTAGTGAGTTTTGAAAAAAGCATACATCCATGTCTCTTCTATCAAATGAGAACATTTGCATCATCCAGAATTTTCTCTAGCTCTTCTTTTCTATCCAATCCCACAATGCCATCTACTGACAACCACTCCATACTTTTTTTTAAGACATTGTTTTGCTGATTCTAGAACTTCATGTAAATGTATGTATATATTGTATGTAAGTATGTATATTATATATTCATGTAAATGTATATATACTTCATGTAAATGAAAACATACTGTTCTGTGAGGGCAATTCATTTATATTACTGTGTGCATCAGTATTTAAAAAGATTTCTGATTAATGGCTCATTCTATATGTATAGCAAAATTTGCTTATATACTGTCAAATTGATAAACATTTAAATTTTTTCCTGGTTTTAATTATGAATAAAGCTGTGATAGACTTATTATGCAAATTGGTTAAGTGAATATATATTTTATGTCTCTTAAATATCTAGGCACATAATATATGAATTATTCCGTAAGTAGAGATATTTTTCTAAAGTGGATGTACCATTTTATACTCTCACCAACAATTTAATTGTCCCAATTTCTCAAAGTCCTCATCAATATTCACAGTTGATGATCTTTACATTTTAGCCTTTCTCATTAATCATTAGTCATTGTTAATTTATTGTATAATACTCTGATAAATAGTAATTCAGTATTCTTTTTCATGAGATTATTTCCTATATATTTAAGACATATGTTATACATACTTATATATGAAAGTTTAACTTTTTCAGATAATACCGGGTTTTCCCTTTTTCTTAACATAAGCACAGTTTACTTTGATATATTTGTTTTATTTTACATGATTATTGATAAGGCATTTGGTATATTAATTTTTTATTTTTATTTCTTTTCTTTTTTTTTTTTTTTGAGAGAGAGAATGAGTTGGGGGGTGGGCAGAGGGACAGGGAAAGACAGACAGAATCCCAAGTAGACTCCACTCCCAGTACAGAGGCTGACTCAGGGCTCAATACCACGACCATCAGATCATAACCTGAGCTGACATCAAGAATCAGACATTTAATCAACTGAGCCACCCAGGCGCACTGGCATTTGGTATATTAAATAACAAGTTGCTATCTTCAGATATTTGGCATATTAGCAAATATGTTACTTGTCCTTAAGAAAAAAATATAAAAACAAAGAAATCAAATAAATCATGGTAAAGGAATTCCTGTGCAAGCCAAAAAGTTATATTTATCATTAAGTATCAGGTTTTAAAAAGGATAAAGATAAATTTCAATTTGAATCTTAGTAAGTTTGTTACATGGACATCACAATCCCTATAAAGTGGACTGAAAAAGTTCTACTTCCCTTCTTAGACATAATGATATTTAAAAAATTATGAACTGTAGAAGATTTTTTCTAAAACTTATTTCTTTGAACATTAACTATCCATCATGCTAACATACTGACCAGCAGCCTTATACTTGTGTGAAATGATAACTCTCTTAAGCAGAAGTAAGCATACTAAAAAGATTCATTCTGCTGAATTTCAAAGCAAAATACATGCAGTGTATAAAGACCTCATACATTTTAGGATGCATTAAAAATCCATTTTACCTAAAACCTACCTATTTAAGAATGATCATGGTGTTTGAACACACCATCACTAGCAATTCCCCCACACAGTGCTCTGAACAGATTTCCCATTTTATGAGTTGTATATAGCCTTCTTATCTAAGAACACTAAACACTGCATTGACTAACAGCATTAACATCTCCCTAGTAAATATCATATGCATTTGATTCTTATGTAGCTCAGACTAGATCTAAAGACATGATTAGTATTTGAGAAAACTATGAGGAAAAAAAACCCACAAAGTTTCAGAAATAAAAATACTTGGGGAAAGTTAAATTAAGTGAAAAATATAATGTGGGCACAAGATCATTCCTACTAAATGTTAACACTAAAGACCATTAGGGAGGCTTGAGGGATCTTTGCCAGAAACATTTTTGAGCATGTTTTCGTATGTAATTGTGTAATTGAGTGAATATGATTGATTTGGGCACCCTACAGAGACATAAGAATACCTACTGAGATAAAACTTTACAAGTGATTTCTTAAAAGATAAAAACTAGATAAACATTTTAAAATATTGTTATTGCTTCAGTTTTTCTGTTCTTAGAAAACGGGCATAATCAGATTTTTAAACTTAAAAAGAAAAAGAAATATGTAAAAAATAAATATTCTATGATACTTGCTTGGTCAAGTCCACTTAACGCATTAGAGCGATTTTAAAAATAGTAAGAGAAACTACCTTAATGTTTTCTACTTTAGTAGTTTGCCATCTTAAGTATAGGGTGTCTAACTATAGTCAGTGGAAGGATTTGCCAATATGTCATGGAAATCTCGATTCCAGTTTTCTTTGGAGCTCTACCTTCCGGGTGTCAGTAGATGACCTTGATTAAGGCTGGAGATACAGGTTTCAGGCAAATGACAATCCTAAAGACCTTGAATTTTATTTTGAAGGGTGAGTCCAGGAGATGCTCTTAATTTTTCTGATTGCTTAATTACTCAAATTGTCAATCAAGAACTGTCAAGTTTTGTTTCAAACACATCCCTTTTTGTTCACCTCTGCCCAGCTACAGTTTTCTAAGCCAAAATTCTAGACACATAAAGACATGAAAAATCAGCATTTAGTAAGGTCACTTTCTTTTAGTTTTTAAAATTTTGTTGTATCACATTTATTATTTTCTTCAACAAATATTGATCAAGTGTGTAATATTGTAACAGCACTCTAGCGGGTCTTGTTAACTTGAACAAGTTAACACACTCCTTGTTTGATGACTTAAGGCCCTTGATCTGTAACAGAATTATTTGCTTTCTTTGAGATTTGCAGACCACTGGCCTCGGGGAATAAGGGACCAGAACTTTCCCAGGCCACAGAGGTTAACTAGTCTGCTTGAAGCCACCTCAGCTTTCTGATTAGCCCAGCAATCTTTCAGCAAGATGTTTTTTTTTTTTTCTTGATGATTTATTGGGGGAATAACCTTGGTTAGAGGTTCTCTGAAATCTAGCACTTTAATATTTTTTAATCTATAAAATGTGGGCCATTCCTGTCTGATCTATCTCATATGTTTATAAAGACCCAACATGATGATACAGGAAAGAGCCTTAAAAATTGTAAGGTGTTACAGAATTTAAAATGTTATTAAGGCATTGGTTGAAGTTAGAGTAGGTAGAGATTGTGACATAAAGATATTTAAATGTTGTAAGGAGAAAATGAGAAAGGCCATAGAGATTATAAAATTGATCTTTCAAAAATTTCAAAATCCAGATGAATGACTTCTGATCTTTGAGTTTCTAGTGCCATTTTTTAAAAATGTTTATTTTTTGAGAGAAAGAGAGAGAGAGAGAACGTCATCAGGGGAGGGGCAGAGAGAGAAAGAGACTAAGGATCCAAACCAGGCTCTGCACTGACAGCAGAGACCCTGCTGAGGGGCTAGAATCCACAAACCAAGAGGTCAGACACCTACTGAAGTGAACCACCGGGGCACCCCAAGTTTCTAGTGTCATTTCACACCATACCCTTTACAAGGCAGGCACCGGCATTTCTCTTGGGTAGATACCTAGCAGTGAAATAGCCAGATCTTGTGGTAACTTTATGTTTAACGTTTTAAGAAACTGCCAAAATATTTTCCAAAGAGCCTGTACCATTTTATACTTCCTCTAGCATCATATGACTTTTCCGTTTCTCCACACATTGGCCAATACTGGTTATTATCTTTCTTTTTAAGATGACCATTCTAGTGTAAGTAGTATCTCATTGTGATTTTAATCTGTACTTAATTACTAAGAATGCTGAGCATCTTTCCATATGCTTAGTCATTCAACTTGCCTTAAAGAAATGTCAATTCGGGGCGCCTGGGGGGCTCAGTGGGTTGGGCGTCCGGCTTCGGCTCAGGTCATGATCTCACGGTTTGTGGGTTCGGAGCCCCATGTCAGGCTCTGTGCTGACAGCTCAGAGCCTGGAGCCTGCTTCAGATTCTGTGTCTCCCTCACTCTTTGCCCCTTCCCCACTTTTTGATACTATTGTGCACTGACAGATTGTTTTACTGCTCAGTGCTAGTACAGTTGACTCTTGAACAAGAATTTGAACTGTGAGGGTTCACTTATACCTGGGTCCACTTACAGGTGGACCTCAATAAAAATGGTATTGTAAATGTATTATTTCTTCCTTATGATTTTCTTAATAATGTTTTCTTTTTTCTAACTTACTTTATTATAAAAATACAGTATGTAACACATATAACATACAAAATATGCATTAATCAACTGCTTATGTTATTGGTAAGTCTTCTGGTCACCAGTAGGCTACAAATAGTTAAGTTTTGGGGGAGTCGAAAGTTATACTTGGATATTTTACTGTGCAGGGTGGGTGGGGTCAGTGCTCCTAACTCCAGCATTGTTCAAGGGTCAAGTGTATAAACTAATGCAATTGATCTTGTATATGGATATTATATCCTGCAACTTTGGTCAGATTGTTTGTTTTAGTAGACTTTTATTATTTTTTTGTGGGAGAGGGCAGTTGTTTCCTTACTATATTCCTTACTATATATATCCTTACTATAAGGTTGTCTGCAAATAAGAAGTTTATTTCTTTCTAACATGAATGACTTTTTTTTTTTGCCTTTTTTTTCTTTGTTTTTCTTTACTGAACTGAATAGAACTTTCAATGTTGAACTGAAATGGAGAGAGAAAATATCTTTGCCTTTATCTCTATTGTAAGAGAAAGTATTTAATCTTCCACCAATTAGTACGCTATTATCTGCAGGCTTTTTGCTGATGCTCATTATCAGATATTGGGAACATATGCTTACTTAGAAGTCCTTGCTTATTCTAATATCTGGGCTTTGAAATAGTCTCTACCCTCTGCTGCACATGGATAACCTTTTATTTTTCCTACATTTTAATATTTTGTCTAAAATTGAACATTTTAGATAATAAAGCAACTATGGATCCAGATATCCCCTAGGCTTGTTATTGCTGTTTTGTGTGTTTGTGTTTTTTAGGGACTTTCCTTGTTTGATTCTCTAATATCTATCTCCACCACAGGGTGCTCTGTTGATTTCTCTGCTTATTTGTCTGTCTTCCCTCCTTCTTCCTTCCTTCTCTTCCTCCCTTTCTTTCTTTCATCTTTATTTCTATGCCAGTTATATCATGTCTGGGGCAGCACAGCTTACAGTCAGCCAGTGACTGATCAATGTTTGTGCTCAAACACTGTGAGCCAGTAAGATTTTCACTCATTTCTGATAGATCTGTGCATGTATTGGGGAATGCATTCAAAGTTCAGGCTGTTTGAAGAGGCATCTCGGCGGTTCAGTTGGTTAAGCATCCGATGTTGACTCAGGTCATGATTTCACACTTGGTGGGTTTGAGCCCCGTGTTGGACTCTGTGCTGACAGCTTGGAGCCTGAAGCCTGCTTTGGATTCTGTGTCTCCCTCTCTCTCTGCCCCTCACCTGTGTGCACTCTCTCTCTTTCTCAAAAATAAATAAACGTTAAAAAAAAATCAAAGTTTAGGCTGTTGGCAAATCTGCACAAACCTTTACTCTCTGCTGAGAACCTTCTTGCGCTAAAAACTCTTCCTGCACAGGCTTCACATTTCATCATTATGTATTGATTTGGGCAGACATATATTTAGCTAAATGGTTTTAAGATAATTAAATTCTTTTCTGACTATTGTGATATGAACATATTTTGGCTGTCGTAATTGTCTTAGTCCATTTGGGCTTTTATAACACAATGCCATAGACTTGGTTTATACAAAACACATTCATTTCTCACAGTTCTGCAGGCTGGGAAGTCCAAAGGCACCAGCAAATTTAGAGTCTGAGGAGGGCCTGTTGTAACCTCCATAGTAAAGGGGCAGGGACCTCTTTGGAGTCTCTTGAAAAGGGCACTAATTCCATTTATGAGTGCTCCGCCCTCATAACTTAATCACCTCCTCAAAACTACTTCGAGATACTATCACACCGTAGAGTAGGTTTCAACATATGAATTTTGGGGAAACACAAGTATTTCGTCTGTAGCAGTAATTTCTCAAATTGTCATTATATGCCCATGTAGCTAAAACATAGTGCAGTGCCAATATATTAAAATAAAATCATCTCTCTTCCAAAGTACCAAATAGTTAAGCAAAAATTTTTACTGATTTTTTTAAGCAATATAATCCAACTTCTTTTTCTGTGTATAGATTTATTAATGATATGGTCCATAGATACGACATCTAGAAAATTAAAAAATTATAAAAAGTGATATTTTAAAAAATTATGGATTACATATAGATATGCACTGTTTAATATGGGAGAAATTGTACTTTTAACTCTTCAAATGTGTTACATTTGTGAATGAATAGACATAGTGAGGAAAAGCTCTATCTTAGTAAAAGAATTCAATTTTTGTAATTAAGACTGTGAGAGATTTAGAAAAATTGTTTACATTAAGACTTACTTGGTGTACAACAAAAGAAGCCATCTAATGGTCAAACTGTGAGATTACGAAAGGCAGAGAGGAGTGAAAAATATTTAACAGCAAAAAGCTTGTATTTTTGTCATCAAATTTTCCTGTAAAAATGTAGAAGTAGACCACTTTTCTTTTGTATTTATTGTCTTTCCCTAGGTTAAATTATTTAACCACAGGGTTTTAACCTCAGTGTCATACTGGCTCCTAAATTAATTTCCAGCCCAACTTTTCTGATGTTTTAATCAAACTATCAAGGTCATTCATGTAGGTAGATGCCCATGGTAGTATTCTTTGGTGAAACCAACTGGAATCAAAATGCTAATCCAGTCTGCATCATCTAGTGAATGCATACTTTATGTTTGGGAAGCAAAAGCTACTACTGCATGCCAGACTCGGGACTCCTGACAAGATCTAACGTGTTTCTCTCTCATGTGTGAATATACAATATGTATGACATTGCCCCAAACCAAATCTAGAAGATAAACTATGCTGGACTTTTGCCCTCTTGAGTCCCAAATGGACCAAGAAAATTACTATAGCCAAAATATGCCCATATCACAACAGTCAGAAAAGAATTTAACTACCTTAAAATAACGTCGATAAATATATGTCTGCCAAAACCAATACATAAATACCAATACCTGCCAATTTCTTTCACTTAAATATGACCACTGAAACAAATCTCTGTCACCTGTTTGGTTTGTCAGACCATTTTCCATCTGACATGTATGCCTAATGTCACACACAAAAAAACACTCAACAATTGACTATTAGTCAAGATATAACATGAACACACTACAGTCCCATTCAGAAGGAAACACCTGACATTTCTGAGAGTTGGTATGGCCTCCTCAAAATTCTACTCAAAAGGACCTCTAGCCCTTCTGTCCTCACTTCTTTCTATTCCACACACCTTAGTCATGTCCAATTGTATTTCACTTCATGTTGCTGTCCCAGAAAGAGATCATTACCTCTCAGGTAATGATAGGATGAAAGAGGTAGGGGCTTATATGGACTATTTTGAAAATTCAGGGTTTCATCCTGGCTATTACTAGACATGATGCATTTTTGTTTCTTCTGACTTAAACCACTGGCCATCCTGCTGAGCCAAAAGGAAGCATAGAGGATTCAAACTTCATCTGGATACATTTTCTAAAAATCCAGCTACAACTCTTACACTTCCCTCATCTCTATGAAAAGTCTGAGTGTGAACAGAGGATGATTGAAAGGCAGGTGTAATTTATAGGTAATAAATAAGAAGCAGGCTTTCTGGTGGTTGAATGGTGTAAAGGAAAATATGAGTTAAAAATGGTAAAGAAATAATTCTCCCTGTTGAAAATAAGAGATCTTTCTCCTTAAGGCAGCTAGTTAGAAAACTTGCCATTGCAAGTTCTTTCTCTCTGAAATGTTTGTAAATCTTTTCAAAAGGTAAATAGGATTCTTGCTGGCTTTATGACGCAGGTGTGTCTTTCTCTAGGATCTGGGTTCCATCTCTTTGAAATGCAATCAGCAAGGAAGATACAGTCCCTATCTCCCAGTCTGTGGGAGGTTAGGAGCCTATCTTTAAGTTCCTTGTTCCAATTTGCAAAACAAATTTTCTGACAGCAATGAAGTTTATTTTTCCTTTGGATAAAGTCAACTAGCTAACACAATGGTCACCCCTAATTACCAACTGGATTTAAGATCAATGTGTTCTGTCAATTCCTCTTATAGATACATTCTCAAGATCAGCAATAACTGGTCATCAAGTAAGTGGACTTGAATTCTTTACAAAAGGGTGAGAGGTATTTGTAATTGCAATTTCTCTGTGGATTGACTGGGATGTGCACCCCATTCTGGTTTAACACTTACTCAACAATAAAACAATTTTATTTCAATTCTACCTTTGAAGAGAGGTTTTCCAGTTTGGAAGGAGATTTTAATCTTTATTATATTTACCCAATGGCAGAGGTCAAAATCCTGGCACGCAGGGAAGAAATAATATGTTATGTATGTCCTGGGTGGTAAGGGAGGAGGAGGGACGTTAATTACCTCTTTCTTTCAGAACAGCTCCTGGAGCCTTCCTCACAAAGGAAAACACTCTGGTGTGGCTCTGTGAAACCACTACAGGAATCTTAACTTTAATGGAGTGCTGGTCTGTTATTCCTTCCAATTGGCTTTGACAATGATCTGCTCACTATTTGCCTTAACTTTATCAAGAATTCTGTTGGAAACAGCAGCAAACTCTGCACCTCTCACACAAAGCACTTGTCGACACCACCGGGTGTCTTCCCTACTCCTGTTTGTCAGTCTTTTTCTCAGTCACTTTGTGGAATAGATGAGTGCCCTTTAACTGGTGGCATGGACGCACAGGACAAATTTAACTGACTGAAATTAGGCAGTTCCAAAACAAGAAAAAGATTCAATAGTTTAAAGTAAATTGTGGCTACTAAGACTTACCAGCAGCTAGGAAGTCACACTGGATATATTGGCATAATATGCTCCTTAACAAATATTGACCTCATTGTGGTTCCCCGTGATCTATAAATAACTACTGATTCCTATGGCATGATGTATGTATATGGAACTCTACGCTATGTATTTAAGCCATATGTTAACTTGTTTCCTCCTCAAAACACTAAGACTGACACTGTCGGGGAGCCATAAAAGAACTTGTGTTTAATTTTTTTTTAACGTTTATCTGTTTTTTGAGACAGCGAGAGACAGAGCATGAATGGGGGAGGGTCAGAGAGGAGGAGACACAGAATCTGAAACAGGCTCCAGGCTCTGAGCTCTCAGCACAGAGACTGATGCAGGGCTCGAACTCACGAACTGCGAGATCATGACCTGAGCCGAAGAGGGCCGCTTAACCGACTGAGCCACCCAGGCACCCCAAGAACTTGTGTTTAAGAAAACCAGTGGATCATGTAACCCTTAGGTTATAATGACATCGTCTCTAAAATTAGGCCACCCTTGATATTTGGGAAGATTAATGAAGAGATAATGATTGTGTTATATGTCCACCCTGAGGGCAGTTTTACCTAAAATAAGAATCATCCATTTAGAAAAGAGAATTAAAGTTCATCTCTGACTTTACCTAAAGTCATTAATGACAGCAGTTCAGCACTAGATGGCATCCAGATCAACCTGAATTCACTGGCTAGTATCATTAGGAATGAAATAATTGATCTAGATTTTCTCCACTGGGCCAAAATTTTATTTGTTCAATTGACAATACATCCTTCTGTACCTGAATTAACATCTCAAGCCTAAGATAAGAATTAATCAAGAAATTTAAGGTTAAAGCTATGTGGCCTTCTAAGGTAAATCCTAATGGCTTATGGCATTTGTTCTGTGACATTAGGATGCACTGATATAGTCAAAACTGGAAGCTGGCTTGGAGTACTATTGAGAGAAGCTTTAATTAAATTTTGTGGGTCAGATGAATCAAAGTGGCCAAGAGAGGAGCATACTCATGGGAAAATTTGTCATAAACAAGATACTACAGAAATGAAAGTAAATATTATTGGGAGAAAATCCTATGGATCTCCTGCATGCTAATATGTTTTGCAAATGAGGCACTCCTGTCCTTTTGTTTTGGATTCTTTTAAAAATATAATTATAGGGGGCATGTTTTTTTTACTATCTAGTGTAATAAGGATAACGTCTCCTTCTGGGAAATTGGCCAAATTTGCTTGCAGCACATTATAAAATATTTGCATTTTTTCAGCTCATATTTCCTCAATTGTGATGCAAGCCCATTGCATGTATAGCATCTACTTGGGCTGCTCCCCATTGCTACCTGTAGAACTTTGGGGCAAGGGTACCCTGAATGAGCAGGAAGCTCATACTCCTTGCTATGCCATAAGTGGTAAAGTTCTTGGTCTACAACCTAAGTCTCCCAGCCTTCACCAACGGTTGCAAATTTACTCTTTGGATTGAAGTAGATTGAAGCTCAGATGCTTCACAATTTTCACCAACTATCTGAGGTTAAGATTAGAAATGACTATTGAATAGATTAAATTTTAAAATTAAATTTTAAATGCCATATCGAAATATTATATTCCATTACTTAGGCAGGAAATCATCATTGCCTGTTTCTGAAGGGGAACCAATCAACCTGGAATTCTGCTCTCAGAAGATTTATGTAATAATGGTAACTCAAAGGGTGTGAGAGTAAAGAGACTCACATCATGAATAACTCTTAGAGAAGATAGTTTCTATAATCCAGGATAGAGTCAACAATGGTCAGTAAAAATCTTTATCCTAGACAAAGTAAGCTCCCCCTCTATTTACTATACCTTTTGTTATATTATATACAGCATGCTGTAATAAGATGATAATTGATTTTGAAATGAACTCTTAGTTGTCTTATTCATAGTTAGTTCAAATTCCGAATAAAAGGTGGTGTCTTTTTATGTACATTAGAATGATTGATATAGTTTATTAAATTAAACTAAAACATTTCATCACAAAATAAAAATATATCATTTGGTGAAGTAATATTTATATCTGTTGTTTTGGATATTTTATGTCCCTTGTGATAAATTTATACTATCAGATAGTGACTTTTTTTGTTTGTTTGTTTCAGTTGACCATCAATTTTATTAAGTCCAAACTATGTTTAAGTATTGAAAGATATGACATGCCCAAACTAACAAATAAGTACAATTAGTCACAGCAAAAAAGAACACATATATTTTAATGTCTATGAGTAGTGGCCTAGTTTCAACTTATTGGTAAAAAGAATAAAATAAAATGTGTTTTGTGTAAGAAAAACTGGGCATGTCAAAAATAGGTAAAACACAGCTATGATTTATTTTTATTTTATTTTTTTATTTTTGAGAGAGTGTAAGCAGGGGAGGGGCAGAGAGAGAGAGAGGGAGACACAAAATCTGAAGCAGTCTCCAGGCTCTGAGCTGTCGGTACAGAGCCCGATGCGGGGCTCAAACCCACAAGCTGTGAGATCATGACCTGAGCCGAGGTCGGACGTCCAACCAGCTGAGTCACCCAGGTACCCCAAAACACAGCTATGATTAAAGAATAATAAACTTTAACAGCAATAATAACATTTATGGCATCACTAATTTAATTATTTCTCATGCATTTGCACTACATGAAAAACATTATACATTAGTAAAGATATATTTAAAATCCCTAATCTGTTAGTATTAGTTTTTAATGTATTTTTCTAGGCTTTTGGAAAAATAATTTGAGTCCTGGTAAGCATATTTTTGCTCTTTAAATTCTCTGTAATTTTTAACTATAAAAAATAATGCTTTCTTGGGGGATTCCTGGGTGACTCAGTCAGTTGAGCATCCAACTTCAGCTGGGGTCATGATCTTATGGTTCTAAGTCTGAGTCCCACATCCCCACACTGGGCTCACTGTTGTCAGCATGGAGCTAGCTTCGGATTTTCTATGCCCCCCTCTCCCAACCTCTCCCCACCTTGTGCTTTCTCTCTCAATTTATATTTAATATTTAAATATTTAAAAAAATAAGTGATATCTCATATATCCAATCATTAAAAAAATACTAATAATGCTTGAGGCACCTGAGTGACTCAGTCAGTTAAGCCTCAGACTCTTGATTTCAGTTCAGGTCATGATCTCATGGTTTGAGAGTTGGAGCCCTGCGTTGGACTCTGTGCTGGTAGTGCAGAGACTACTTGGATTTCTTTCTCTCTCTCTCCCTCCCTCTCTGCCACTCCCCTGCTCGCACTCTCTCTCTCTCTCTCTCTCAAAAAAAAAAAAAAAAACATTAAAAAAATAAACATAAAATTAGGTAATGCTTTTTTAGTCCCTAACATATAGTGTCGAATGGTATGCTTCATATATGTAAAACAAAATAAGTAAACTAGGAATAGAGGACTACTTTTTCAATTTAATAAAGACTATCAACACAAAAACCCTCCATTTAACTTCTTTCTTAATGTGAGAAACTAAAGGCTATTCCACTTAAATCAAGTACACGACAAGGATTCCACTCTGACCCATTCCTTTTTAACAACAAAATGGAAGTCCTTCCTAATGCAATTATGTAAAAAGGAAATAAAAGTTACACAAATTGGGAATAATGAACTAAAACTGTCTTTGCTCACAGATGACTCAAATGTCTATGTAGAACATCGCAAGAAAAAAGAAAGTGATTCCCCCCCTCACCCGCCAAAAAAAAGCCATAACCCTCCAGGAACCAATAAGTAATTATACTAAGTTTGCAGTATGTAAGGTTCATATACAAAAATCAATCATCTTCCTATATGCCAGCAGTGAATAAATGGATTTTGAAATTAAAACACAGTACCATTTACATTAACACACCCAAAAATGAAATAGGTATAAATTTAACAAATTATGTACAAAATCTATATAAGGAAAACTACAAAATTCTGATGAGGAAAATCAAAGAAGATCTAAATGAAGAAGAGATATCCCATTTTCAAGAATAGAAAGACTCAATATTGTCAAGATGAAAGTTCTTTCCAACTTTATCTATAGATTCAATACAATCCCAATCAAAATCCCAGCATGTTATTTTATGAATACCAACAAACTGATTCTAAAAGCTTTTTTGGAGAATCATGTGACCCTAAATAGCCAAGAACAAAATAAGAGGTATCATTTTACCCAGATTCAGGACTTATTATAAAGCTATAATAATTAAGACATTATGATATTATTATGAAAGAATAAGAGATCAATGGAATAGAATAGAGGACCCAGAAATAGAATACCACATATATAATTAACTGATCTCCAACAAAGGAGTAAAGTCAATATAATGGAGCAAAGATAATACTTTCAACAATTTGCACCAGAACAACTGGACATTTGTATGTAAAAGAAAATGAATCTAGATATCTTACATGCTTTACAAAAATTAACACAAAATGGATCACAGACCTAAATGTAAATGGAAAACTATAAAATCTCTAGAAGATAACAGGAGAAATTCTAGATGCCCTTGGGTATGACAATGACTCTTTAGATAGAACACCAAAGACATGATCCATAAAGGAAATAATTGATAAACTGCACTCCATAATTAAAAACTTCTACTCTGCCAAAAAGAAAACAAAGAAAAAACCAAAACAAAACAAAAAGACCCCAAAAAATAAAAAACAAAACAAACAAACAAAAAAACAATGTCAGGAAAATAAGCCAACAAGCCACAGACTGGGAGAAAATATTTTCAAAAGACACATATGATAAAGAACGGTTATGTCACATATACTAAAAACAAAACAAAACAAAAAGCAAAACAAAACTGTTAAAACTCAACAGTGAAAAAGCAAATAACCCAATTAAAAATGGGACAAAGACCTTAATAGATACCTCTTCAAAGAAGATATACAAATGGCTAATAATCCCATGAAAAGATGCCCAACATCTCATGTCATCCAGGAAATGCAAATTAAACAATGAGATACCACTACACACGTATTAAAATGGCCAAACTTTGGAACATTTACACCAATAAGTACTGGTGAGGATGTGAAGCAATGGGAACTCTTTCTTACACATTGCTAGTGGGAATGAAAAATAGTATAACTACCTTGAAAGACAGTTTGGCAGTTTCTTACAAGAGCAAACATACTCTACCTTATGATCCAGCAATTGTCCTCCTTGATATTTACTTAAAGCAGTTGAAAACTTCAGTTCACAGAAAAAAATGGACACTGATGTTTATAGCAGGTTTAATTAGAATTGCTTAGGGGCACCTGGGTGGCTTGGTCGGTTAAGCGTCCGACTTCGGCTCAGGTCACGATCTCGCGGTCGGTGGGTTCGAGCCCCGCGTCGGGCTCTGTGCTGACAGCTCAGAGCCTGGAGCCTGTTTCAGATTCTGTGTCTCCCTCTCTCTGTGACCCTCCCCCGTTCATGCTCTGTCTCTCTCTGTCTCAAAAATAAATAAACGTTAAAAAAAAAATTAAAAAAAAAAAAAAGAATTGCTTAAACTTGAGGGGCGCCTGGGTGGCTCAGTTGGTTAAGCGTCCAACTTCAGCTCAGGTCATGATTTTGCAGTTTGTGAATTCAAGCCACATGTTGGTCTCTGTGCTGAAAGCTCAGGGCCTGGAGCCTGCTTCAGATTCTGTGTCTCCCTACTCTCTGCCCCTCCCCTGCTTTCTCTCTCTCTCTCTCTCTCTCTCTCAAAAATAAATAAACATTAAAAACATTTTTTAAATAAAAAAAAATTGCTAAAACTTGAAAGCAACCAACCTGTCCTGTAGTTGTGTGGATTAACTATGGTACATTTAAACAAAATAATATTATTCAGTGCTAAAAAGAAGTAAACAATCAAGCCACAAAAAACACGAAGCAACCTTAGATGCATATGATGAAGTGAAGGAAGCCAATCATATTACATGATTCCAACTTTATGACATTTTACAAAGGCAAAACTACAGAGAAAAGAAAAACCTCAATGGTTGCCAATCCTGCTATATATTATGGACTTTGGGTGATCATGATGTACCAGTGTGGCTTTACCAGTTGCATCAAATATGGCATTCCACTGTGAAGTGTTAAGGACAGGGAAGACTCTTCGAGTGTGCAGGAAGGGGGTGTATTAGAAATCTCTGTACCTTCCTCTCAAATTTATTGTAAACCTAAAAAATTCTCTACAAAAATAAAGGCTTAGGGGAAAAAAAATTTCTTCACTAAAAGAAATAAATTCAAAAATAACCTATTTAATCTTTTGTGCAAGGCTTGGTGCCTCACATTCAGTGTCCTCAGAGAAGGGCTATAGTAATATTTACATCACCAGGGCTTACCCGATCTCAAACAGCAGAATATAAACTTGATGTGTGTATGTGTTTGTGTCTGTAGGAATCACACATAGGACGGTTATTTTATATCAGAAATAGTACTTAATAGCCCTCTACAAAGATGCATGTTTGAATCATTAAGTTGAATTTTTTTTCCAAACTAGGAAGAAGAAAAAACTTGACTATGTGATAGGGTATCTACAAAAAGAAAAAGAAAAAAAAGAAATTGGCAAGCATCATAAAACATGGTCATTCAAATAAAAATATTAAAATATTCACTTCTAAATTTAGGAACAAGAACAAAATGCCAAACTATTATATTTCAATTAATAATACTAGAGGTTCCTGTTACAACATTAAAAGAAAATAATTATAATTTTTGAAGATTAAAAATATAACTATCATTTTAATGAATATGCTTATTTACATTGAAACCAAAAGGTAGCCATGGAAATATTATTGAAATGAATAAGATATTTAGCAATATTATGATTAAAATAATATAAAAATTTTAATTGCATTTCTATATATGAGACAGTTTAAAATGAAATGAAAAAGAATCTTTGAAAAAATAGCAACACAAAATACAGTTGATTGAGAAAAAGTTTAATGAAAGTATTAAAAAAAATATGGAAAAATATAAAAATACTATTCAATGAAGTTAAAAATAAGAGAGTAATGATTTCTTATTCATGGATAAGAAAACTATGATAAGAAAAGATAGGGTTCAGTAGGCAGAGAGAGAAAGGTTAGGACCTGAGGTCCCTGGGTGGGGAAAAACATATTTTGGAACAATGTTGAGAGGGTCTGACTACAGCAAAGCCCCTCGGGCATAAAGTTGCTCTTAAGAATATAACCAGACACCACCTACTGCTCCTCAGGATTGGCTCAGGAATTGGATAAAAGACCTAACCAAAAATAAGGACTAGACCATAACACTGTATGACCCACGAGGAATGATACGGCCATAGACCACCCCTCATACAATGGAATCAAGCCATCAGGAATGGACAACTCAGGACCTACAGCTATCAAGCCAGTAAGGGTAAGACCTGAGAAGGAACAAGGGGGAAGGAGGCGAGGGTGGACCAGAACCTTACAAAACAAGAACACTTGCCTATGGTCATGACATTCACTTCTGAATGCCCCATCTCTGTAAAGAGAACTTTCATACTATTCTTCCTTTCTGATCTTACACACTCTAATAAACTTTTGCCTCCTGCTCATTTTATTTTGTGTCCACCTCTTCATTCTTCAAAGCAGTGGGACACAAACCTCGGGTGTTGAAGTAAAAAATCTGACAGCAAAACACTGTATCATAAAAATATAAATTGTCCCTAAATTAAATAGTAAATTCAATACAATTCTCCATCATACTTCAGATAGTTTTTTTTTTTTTTTTTGTAGAACTCACGATATTTTCAATTTTAAATAAAAATGATGGGACAACATATATAAAGCCAGAATTAAAGTTGGTTTAATGTTTGCTTCAAAAGGGCAAATCTAAAATCTGGCTTTTGTCCAGACTCTCAGAAGGTAACCTCTAAAACCTTGAAGGGTTGAAGTTTCCCTAGTGATATGTGTCTTTGTTATTCACAATGAATCCTTCAGGCTCAACTGATAGCTGATAGCTGCCCTAATGAGAGGGCTTACTGTTAATGAAGGCCTGTTTCATCATTTCAGAAATTGGCATGAATTAAATAAGACTAAGCTATCTGTTAAAACTTTTAGACACATAAGGATGCTGCTCTACAATATGCACCCACATTGTAAGATTCATTAAGGCAGGTGGTTATGATGACAATGAAATATTTAATGTTGATTAAAATATCTTTTTGGAAGGCAGCCTTATTAAGAACTTGTATGATAAAAGACATAAGATTGTGAAGTGGCATAAAGGAGTTAAAGATATATTAACTCTTACTAGGAGGCACTGCAGAAGGTGACTTTAAATTAAAACCTGTGCTGATCTTTCAATCTTTCTGAGAATCCCAGGGCATTAGCAAATGATGACAAAGCATCCCTAGGCTTGCAAATAATTGTCATATATTATATAATAGGCCTTCAACACTGGTTTCAATTGGATTTTTGTCCAGAGGTAGAGAGATACATAGATGAATACTTAAAATTTTTAGGATACACATAAAATAATAATTTTATTATATTTATTCATAGTTTTTGAATATGTACTTTTTCTAGAGATTCTTCTTTTAATGGAAATCAAAGAATTTTGCTCATCTTGAACTTTCTCTGATTTCTGAGGCAATGTTGGAAAGTATTTATGTAAAAGAGCTAATTTTTCACTAATGACTTGATCCTCATTGATTTCCTCTTTCAAAGGTTCCTTTTGTAACTTTTATCTGAACCATAAAATTAGCAACTGATTACACATTTTCTGTTCAAAGATAGCTCAAAGCAAAACTGTGGGTTTAAAAAGATTGAGATCTTCCTCACCTTTTTTTTTTTTGTATATTTCCCTCATTTATAGGAACTTCTGACTCAGAAATACTAAAATTTCAAGAAAATGGTTCATCATGAGTGAGAATATAAAACAGTGGTCTTCTTCTGTATTTACAGTTTTAGCTTTTCTGCTTATTTGGGTAAAAAAAAAAAAAACTTTGTTGTCTGTTACTCCTCCATAAACCAGATATGTCAATAAGTTTATTCATATCAAAGTTTAGGTGTTGGTTATACAAATTACCTCCATAAATTTACTTAGGAGTACCTTTTTTTTTTTTTAACGTTTATTTATTTTTGGGACAGAGAGAGACAGAGCATGAATGGGGGAGGGGCAGAAAGAGAGGGAGACACAGAATCGGAAGCAGGCTCCAGGCTCTGAGCCATCAGCCCAGAGCCTGATGTGGGGCTTGAACCCATGGACCACGAGATCGTGACCTGAGCTGAAGTGGGAAGCTTAACCGACTGAGCCACCCAGGCGCCCTTACTTAGGAGTACCTTTTGTTAGAGTACTATTCATAGTGTGTTCTGAGAACGAACACTGATCTAAATATTACCATAAGTTTTGCAATAGACTGAGCTGATGGCTAAAATTTTGGGCTGGGGATGGTACTAATAACCCCAATGGGATTTGTTAAAGACTGGTAAACTACCATGAGGATTCATTTCTCTGTGACCTCGGTGACCTTTGAAGGGAAGCAGGAGATCTATTGGAAGTTGCCTGAAGAGATTCCACATACTAATATCTTTGAGGCCCAAGCCTCTGACCTTTAGTGTACTGTAGTATATATATTCTGAACCAGAAAGTAACTGAGAGGAATTTATTCTACCGACTGTGATCAGAGTTTCTCCTCTAACATCCCTTATCCTAATACACTTGCGTGGCAAGTTCTGAAGGACCTCTGAAGTCTAGGTCAGTGTGACTCAGGTAGTTACGGTCTCCAGATCTCAAACATTAAAATCAACGTTTCTTCAGGGCTGTGCTCCTTTCTACTGTTTAGGGCAGAATCTGCTTCCAAGATTCTAGTTTGTGGTTAAATTTGGTTCTTTCACACTGTAAGAATGAGATTCCTGTTCCCGCATGGATTATTAGCCTAGGATTCTGGTCAGCTTCCAGAGGCAATCCTCATTTTGTTAAATATAATCTATTGTCAAATTGGCTAACATACAGCATATAAAGTGTGCTCTTGGTTTTGGGGGTAGCTTCCCATGGCTCATCACTTATACAACACCCAGTGCTTATCCCAACAAGGCCCTCCTCAATGCCCATCACCTATATCCCCCTCTACCCCACCCCCATCAACCCTCAGTTTGTTTTCTGTATTTAAGAGTCTCTTATGGTTTTCCTCCCTCCCTCTCTGTTTGTAACTTTTTTTTTTTTCCCCTTCCCTTCCCCCGTGGTCTTCTGTTAAGTTTCTCAAGATCCACATATGAGTGAAAACATATGATATCTGTCTTCCTCTGACTGACTTATTTCACTCAGTATAATACTCTTCAGTTCCATCCATTGCTGCACATGGCATGATTTCATTCTTTCTCAGTCAATCCTCATTTTCTAGTCTGGTACTCCTTCCAGGTTCAGACCCAGTAAGGAAGGACTGAATTCTCTAATTTCTTCCTTCCCACATCTTTATCATTCCAACCATTTCAAGTTTAAAGCACTACTACTGTGAGGTAATGTTTTGTGTCACCCTGATTCCCCTCAGGCCTTGAATGAAAATATGAAAATGTGTTTTTTACACCAAGTACAACTCTTAACCTTGCCAATGGACCAAGGAGTTATTTCAACTTTTGAAAGCATTCATCTTAGACATTCACATAGGTTATTGATATCACAATTGAAGATCATGCAATTTCTTTCACCAAATTTTGGAAAATATATGATATAAAGCATGCAACTGAAAACACTTCAGCTTCATACAATAAGTAAAAGGGAATTTATACATGAAGTATGGCAGAAACATTAACTGCACGGTTCAAATAATTTTACAGGATTCAACTGAACATAAAAGAAGTTATAAGAAGAAATCCTAACACTATCCTCATTGAGAGACTCTGTTATAAGTGAGAATCCTAACACTATCCTCATTGAGAGACTCTGGATGTGCACCTAGAGAAATTTAGCAAAGATAAACTTACAGAAGTAAATAAAGGTAATTGTGACAAAAATAATAAAGATTCCCCAGAAAAATTGATGCTGGGCAAAACTTTACAATGAAGGAGCTCACAGTAATATTTCATGACATGGAATTTCAAAAGATAAAATGTTGGAAATGATGTAAGTTTAGAAAAGATTATTACAATTCATTAGGACTCACTATCATAAAATATGTGGCAAGAAAATGAAGGTAAGAACTGTGAAAGAGTAATAGCAAATTCACAAAATTTTTGTTTTGTTTTTTTTTTTTGGTTTTTTGTTTTGTTTTGCTTTTTGATAAGAAGTAAAACACAATTTCTCAAGGTTTTTAGTGTTTAAAGTGTAATAAATACTTTTTCATTTCTCCAACGTGTGAAAGCAATGGCAACAGAGTTTTAATTTGCAGAGGTCATGGAACAATCAGAGTTTTTCCAGTTGGTTATGAAGATCGTTTGCACAGTTGCAGCTAGCATGGTTATTTTTCTCATTCCACACTGGTATGGAGTGATGCCTGCCTGCACATTCCCAATCCCTTTCTCCCATCCCTTCTGCCATAATTGGCATAATTTTCATTTTTGTATATGCTATAGGCACAAAATACATTGTTTCTATTTTTGTTTTAAACTACTGGTTATATTTTGGGGTATTTAGAAATAAGAAAAAGCGATTTTACTTCCATATTCCATTTTAGACACTTCATTTATTTGTGTAGATACAAATTTTACTCCATATCATATTTCTGTGTGAAAAATGACCTTTAATATTTCTTATTCAATAGGGCTATTGATGATGAATTTTCTTAGTTTTTGTTTTTCTGAGGAAGTATTTTCACCTTTATTTTAAAACATATTTATATTGGAAACAGATTTCTGGCTTGACATTTTTTTCTTCTCACAACAATGTAAACACGTCTTCTTACTTGTGTGGTTTCTGATGAGGGTCTGCTATAATTTTTATCCTTTTTCCTTTTGTAGGTAATTTGTATAGGTAATTTCCTTTTATAGGTAAGCCTCCGTCAAGGTTTTCTCTATGTCTTTGGTTTTCAAGAGTTTGTATATGATGTGTCTAGGTCTTGGACTTTAGGTGTTTTTGTGTTTTGTTTGTTCTGATATTTTTCCTGCTTGCTGTTCTCTGAGCTTCTTGTATCTGATTTGACGTCTGTCATTAGCTGGAAATGCTTAGCTATTATTCTTTAGGTAATTCTTTTGCCCTGTTTTCTCCCTTTTCCTCCTTCTGTGATTCCAATTTATGCATATGTTAGGTTGTTTGATTTTGTCTCACAACTCTTAGATCTATTTTTACCTTTTTTTTCCTCCTTGCATTTTTTTAATCTAATTAAAAATTATTTATTCCCCTCCTACAAATCAAATGATTCTTTCCTGGATTCATTGTATAAATTGATTTACATATTGGTGACATTCTTCATCTGTTAACTTTGTTTTTAATGTATACCAGTTCCATTTTATTTATTTCACTCTTCTGCTAAAATTACCTGTACAATATTGCATGTCACCTATCTTTTCAATTAGAGATTTTTACACACCGTAATTTATTATAGTATCATATTAACAAATATGATCATAGTTGTTTTAAATTCCTTGTATCATAATTTCAACATATTTATCATATCTGACTTTCTGGTGATGGCTTGGCCTTTTCAGACTGTGCTTCTCCTTCCCGTTTTGTATCCTTTTTTGTGTGAAAATAAGACATTTTATGTAGGATGGTGGATAATAAGATGTTGTAGACTCTAAGTCTAAAGTTCTCTTTTGACCGGCAAAAGAGTGGATGCAGGATTGAAAACGAGAGATGGCTAATGTCTGGGAAAAGACAAGAGCTCCGAATAAGGGTCCTTGCCCCATTTTTATTAGGATCAGAAGGCTTACAAACATGGCGATGGACGTCCACAAAGGGACAATGAACCTGTGAACATTAACTTGTGGACATGAGGGAAAGGGGGTCTTGAGGATATCTGTGGTTGGGGGTTTGGGTTAATACAAAACAAAATCCAGGTGCCGGGCAGTCGGGAGAAGGGTTGTTTACAGGGGACATGAGGCAGCATCTCTGTTTATCTCAGCCTAGGGGGTGAGACAGATAGGGGGAGTAACCTCAGGGTTGACAAGACACCTTTTCTTTCGTTAATCATCTCCGATCTGGGCTGCTTTGCCTGAAGCGCAGTCCATAGTTCCATTCACCAATTTACCTAACCTGAGCCTATTCTCCTATAAAAGCAGCTTTTTGCTATAGTACTAAATTTGGGGTGCTTCCACCCTGAACATCTAATCTTGTTTATTTCATATACCTGCGTATTGGGCACCTTTGTGCCATACCTATTTTAGGCCTTTGCCTCTCCCTATTTTGGGGGCTCTTCACCCTCTCTCTTTTTTGGGGTGCACTTACACCTCCTTAAACCTGGCACCTTTGTGCCTCCCTATTCTCAGGGTGTCTTTGCACCCTCCTATTCTTGGGGTGCCAATCTGGTTTACCCAAACTCGGGTGTGAGCATTTTATGATCTTGTATTTCTTTATGCCTTGTCAACCCATTGGTGTAAGCCCAGGGGATTTGTAAACTTATCCCCCATAATAAGATTTTTGTTTTTATTTTGTAATGATTAGCGATGAACGTGTCCTTTCTTCTTCTAGGCTTTGGGTGTTAAATCAGAATTTGAGCTTGGTTAAATTTTGTTGTTTTATTTGCTCCCCCGAGTGCACCACCTCTTCAAATTCTTCAGAAAATAACTTGTGCTGAAGAGAAACATACTTCGCAGGAGTATTTCTCAGTGTCTGCTTCTCTCTTGGCTTTGGATCCTAGCTTGTACAGCTCGCAGAGAGACTCTAGTAGTTCTCCTTGGCACTTGCGACAAGGCGGGGTGTCAGTGGTTTGGACAGACATTCTCTGACACTCTGATTAAGTCATTCTCTTAAGCAGGCATGGTGATACTGGATTTTGAGAGTGTGGACTTCACAAACATCCTGTCCTTCCTTAAGCAGTAAAAAGAGCCTATCATCTGTTGCTGCCATCCTCCAGGAGTGGACCTGTTTTCCCCTTGTTCTCCTCCCCAAGCTGTAGCAGGTTTCCCCCGGTAACTTCAGAGAATTCTTTCTGTTGCTTCTCCTCTGTAGGTTCAGCCTCTTGATTCTTAAGGAGGCAGGGAAAATGGGTAAGGGTGGAGTTCCTGTGGGGGCGGGTGTTTCTCTCACCCCAGGCACTGACTGGGGCAAGTGGCATTCTCAGGATGCTACCTACTTTCCTGTGAAAACCTGAAGGAAAATCCTGCAAATAGATGTGAGAGCCCCTATAGCTATGATCTCCAGCAGTTTCAGACTATCATACTAGTGTATAGCTCGCATTTTGCAATTTATTAAAAATTTCATGCTGAGGGCACCTCAGTTGCTCAGTCAGTTGAGCATCCAACTCTTGATTTGAGCTCAGGTCATGATTTCATGGTTCTGAGAATAAGCCCTACATTGGGTCTCTGCTAACAGCATGGAGCCTGCTTGGGAAACTTTCTCCCTTTCTCTCTGTCCCTGAGAATGCTTGCGCTCTCTCTCTCTCTCTCTCTCTCTCTCTCTCAAAATAAATAAATGAACTCAAAATAAATAAATATATTCCATATATTATATATATACATATATATGTATACATATATATATATATATATATATATATATATATATATCAGGATGAATCTTCTCTCACAATTACATGGTATTCTTTGAATCTTCTCCAGGTAATCAAATCCATAGATTCTGTTTTTTCCTGAACTGGACTGTTATTCTCATGATAGCAAGTTAGTCATTTGTCTTATACCCCCAAAGAGTCAAGAGTCATTATAATTTGCAATTTCTCCAAGCAATTTCTCTTACAAATGTGATAGGATGCTTGCTTTTGCTTTCTACATTACTAAGCTTGCATAGCTTTTTAAATGAAAACTAATATTCTTTTCAATTCCAAAACTGATTACTTTTTCCTATTTCTCAATCTAGTTTTGAACCATCAATAAGTAAAAATTAAATAAGGTAATTTAAACTTATTATCTTACCATGTGAAAATGTGAAACAGTAACAAACACCTAATGTTAAAGCATTACAGTTTGAATCAAGTGTAATCTAGTAGGAAAAATGGATTTTAAAGAGCAACTAAAACTACTTTTCAGTTTTCTCATAGGAATGATACAGTGGCATAATCCAAAATAGACATAGTTGGACTTTTAAAAGCATAAATTAAGAAAATAATTAGTAAAAATAATCTCTTCATTGGTTTGATATTACTAAATTATTAGTAAATATTAAAATTATTAAAGTAACATACAATTATTAAAATTATTAAAGTA